>NC_136408.1:215773538-216058538 GCF_051521515.1 Lactuca serriola | reverse complement strand
TTATTGTTTGAATAAATGTGGGCCAATCAAATTTACTTATTTTAAGAAAGTGATTAATATATATTCTAGAATTAAATATAATTGAAAAAACCATCATAATTAATTAGTAGGGTGATTTAGTCGATTAATAAAGATGTAATAAAGGAAAATTGCATTTTTTATGGGATCATAGATTCTATTAATTTTAAAAATTTGATTTTACCAATTATAAATCTTTTAAATTGGACATTCTGACAGAATATGTTTATAACAAATAGGAATTTTGATGCCTTGTAAACATTGATCAATGATAACAAATGTGAACCAACAATGTGATAACATGTAAGATGCTTATTCAATAACAGTAGAATTTCAATCAAACACTTCATACAAGCACTACAAATAGTCAACAAATAATTGGAAACCCTAGGAGTCCTTGTTTAAGTCCATTTGGGGTTAGGATTTACTTATTGGTCCCAATGGGCCAATAAGCTTCCAATTTGACTATGTTGGGCTTAGAACTCTTAAATGAGCTCTAATTGGACCCACTTTCATTTATTTTAACATTTTGGGTCATATTGGTGTGACAACCCAAGTTGTCCCGTTACGTTTCCCCGTTATCGTTAACGGAATATTCCAGTTTATAAAAATTCCGTTAATTAGAGGTCGTCAATTGAACATTCCATTTGTTTACATATAATATCCCGTTAAGTCGTGATAAAAGGAAATAAAAACACATAACACACATTTCCATTTATTTGGAAAATGTTAAGTTTTATTATTACGACCACTAAATCAGGTGCGACCAAAAGCCCCGTCTAACGGCAGTATTGGGTAGAATTCCACTGAGCTCCAACTCCCACCCATATATAAAGGGGAGTAAACCCCATTTCAACCCTTTTCCACCCTCTCTCTCTATACTCTCTCTCTAGACTCGTTTTCGCCCCGAATCCGCAACCAAACGCTTCCAAATCGTAAGTCCGCTTACCCTAGCTTGTTCTAAACATATTGATTCGTGTTTATAGCTTAAAAATCGGACTTAGAAGTTAAGGAAGAGGAGTTTACGGCCTAAGCTCCTCCTTAGGTCGTAAACCCCTAAATCAAGGCCAAAATGACCCCAAAATGTCCCTAAAGGCTTGGAAATAAATTAAGGGATTAGCCTAGGAGTGTTTGAGCATGAAAACACAATGATTTAGGGCATAAAAGAGAGTTTACAGCCCAAGCACAAGCTTAGGCCGTAAACACCTCTAAACCTTGCAAAATTGCCCCAAAAACACTCCTAAAACACCTTTAGGCTTCATACATAATTTAGGGACTTAGTATTTGGGGTTTAGCATAATTAAACACATCAAAATGGAAGGACGAAAGGAGTTTACGGCTCAGGCATGTACCAGGGCCGTAAACACCCCTAAACACACACAAATGTTAGTTTTAATTCCCCCAAATGGCCTCACACTTCATTGTAAATTACTAGCAAGGTATTAGGGGCTTGAAACTTCACAAAACTCAAGGATGAGAGTTTACGGCCATAAACTCCCTTAGGAGTTGTCCTTGGGCCGTAAACTCCCTAATGGAGCCCTTAAAGACCTTAAACCCATTCACACTATTTAGTTTTGGACCTAGAATAATTCCTTGAGCAAGCTAGAAGCCTTAAACACACTAGAACCCGTCACCATGAGTTTACGGCCGTAAACTCATAGTGAGATGTCCCTGGGCCGTAAACACAACTTTGGGAGTTTAGTCTCGGATAGTAAAGTCCATTCCTAAACCATACACACCTTTAGAGGCTACCCGGGACACCCAAACACTTATCTAAAGTGTTTTCGGCTCCTTTGAGTGCATATATTTGTTTAATTAGTATTAAATATACTAATTGTATGTGAACATATGTTATCATATGTTAAATAGGTCATTGAGTGTGTTCGAGTCTTTACGTGACAACAAACATCCAACCGGCACCCTCGTCGGACCTACTTACACCAGGTGAGTTCATACCCCTGAATGAACATTTTAAATGTTTTTACATGTTTTATAGGGGGGAATACAAGTTAAACATGCCAATTATCATATCAATCACACGTGATTGATAACCCGCATGCACAAGATTTTACCACACTGTACACTGTTTTACCGAGTAGGACACTATAATGATTTTCAACTGTTTCAAAACTCTTACTTATGCTGTTTTATCAAATTTCATTCTAAACTGGTTTATGAAACATTTCCAAAGATTTTCAAACATATTTTACAAAAGAATACAAATTATGATGTTTCCCCAAGTATAAAGGCTTTTCCTCAAAGTTCCCTTTACGACGTATATTCTTACTTGTTAGTTACTACTGCTTCGCTTTCACGTATTTTAAACTCCTACTTGATAATGCTTTCTCTTCGTGATACGCTTATACCTGTTATTGTCTCTATTTCACTTATACTTGTAGTTGCTTATACCTGATAGACGCTCTTACTTCACTTATCGTCGTCTCTATTTCGTGATACGCTTATACTTGTTCGATACTTCTACTTCACTTGCGACCGCTCCTACTTCACTTGTTAGACACTCCTACTTCACAAGAATCACTTCTACTTGATACACACTCAGTCGAAGTTAGATGTATGTTTGTGCTTATATAGGTACATATAAGTAACGATTGAAAGACTTAGGAAGGCTCGTCCGCCCTATTTCCTTTTCTTCGTTGAGATGTGGTCTGGTGGGATCGGATGGCCGTCCGAAGGTCGTTTGGTTCATTAGTTATATATTATGTATATGAGTATGGACATACAAGAATGCCTAGTCAGTTCAGTTAAGAGTCTCTACCTCTAGTTCAACACTTACATTAGAAACACACTACCCACTATTTGGAAGTCCCTACCCATTATTTGGGATGCATCTTCAGGACACGGCCTTCTCCGTCGTCTAGTTGGTAACCAGAATCTCCTGTAGGGAGAGCGGACATTGTGTGTATAGATCTATACGGGATTGACAACCCCGCACCCAGACTGCTAGCTACAGTCCCGACCTACTAAGCCAACGGGTGACAAATGTCACATCTTATAGACGCTTGTAGGGCGTCTGGAACTATAGTCAGTACGCTTACGAGTATCCCGGGTTACCTTATAATTCATGGCTTTAAGGTAACGGTATTTCACCAGCAATTTACACTGTATGCTGGTAACTCATTTTCAGAGTCACATTGTTTTGACCTTACAAGACGTATCTTTCATTTGATATTGTCTGGGGTCTGTATTCACTATTTGAGACCTTACCAGCTGTACCTTTCATTTGGTACCTTCTGGGGTCTGTGCCTCCATTTGTTAGACTGAACCAGGCGTGTCGTTCATTCGATACTTTCCTGGAGTCTATGATTCCTTTCCTTAGTCAGCAGTCCTCACTGCTGAGGCATATGTTATTCCCTGATGTCGTTTGCTTTCCTCAATAATCAAATTCAGTATTTTGATAATGATAGCAATGTAGGGAAAACTATTTTTTACCACATAACACTAACCAGTCTTGGTAGAAGGCTGCTTTTATTAAAGAAAATATAGGATTTTCTGGAAAGAACTCTAATGCACTATAAACACTTAAACTATTACTTCATAACATTATTTGACTAAATGACACTAAATACTTATGAACTCACCAGCATTTGTAAAAATGCTGATACTCGCTTTTCAAATAACTTGTATTCTCAGGTCAGCATTAGACAAGTACATCCCCGGAGCTGTTGATGAAGATATGTCACACCCCGAAAGCCAAAGGCGGAATCGTTCCCGGGGTTGACTCCACGTTGAGTATCAAATCCAATGTACATAGTAATCACAGTAAACAACCATTACATTACATATATATGAAAGTTTACATTTGGTTCAAAAGTAAATTGTGTTGGATTAATGTCTAAGTCCATAACTATAATTGGTAAGACTTGACCCGACCCGGCATGGTCCATTTGGGTTGCATACCATCATGCACTTGGATAGACTATAATGAGAGAAATAAGACACTTATGGTTATTAATATATTATAAGTTCTAGTATATTAATAATAAGAATAATAAGATTATTTAATTAGTATTGATCAAGAATTAATCTAGGATTAATTAAGTGATCAAAAAAAGACTAATTAAATATATGGGTTGATTGTGTAAATCATCCATACTTGTATAGTGGGCTAATGCTCCATGGATAATCAAGTTGGGCTAAAACCCATAGGATGGTCCATGGATGCTCCATGGTGTATTTGTACCCATGGATCATGGAAATGAAAGGCCATGTCAATTAGGGTTTACATGGTGTAACCCTAACTATATAAGCATCTTATTCTTGACGAAAATCGGCCACTAGTGTGTGAAAAGAAAGGGCTAGCCGATTTCATGAGTTGTAGAATTCTCTCAAGTTATTCTAAGTGTTTTGGTGATTGTGATTCCATTTGAGGTGTCACACTTGGGGCACTAGGCACTCAAGCTTCATGAAGACATTCTACACCAAAGAGGTATGTATTCTATCTTGCTATAGTCATTGTTTTGTATGCTAGATTAGGATAATACCTTTGAAGTTCTTATTTGCATGTATAATAGAGAAAACATAGATCCAAGGTATTTAGGGTTGCATGTACACTTAGGAGTGTTAGAATGCTCATAACCCAACAGTGGTATCAGAGCCTAGGCTTGCTTTCTCTTATACTTGATGCAAATTGTTGAAAAATGATGAAAAACTCGATTTTCTGGCTTTCTGGGCACTGGACTCGCCGAGGCCACTGATGAACTCGCCGAGTCCATGAGTAAAATCATCCTACTCGCCGAGTAGGTTCATGCACTCGCCGAGTAGGAGCCCCAGACAGCATATATTCGACGTTTTTTTGGCTAGAAATGGACTAGGAACATTACCCTAAGTTGTTTTTGAACTTATAAACTTGTTTTTGATGTGGTAATGTTCATGCTAATCCAATTTCAAAGATAATTGTCAATAGATTCATGTTTTGAATTAGTTTAGTGATTAGGCTAATTAGATGAAAAAGTTTGATTTGAATTATCTTGTTCTTATGAGTTGCTTAGATTAATAGAAAAGTTAATTGAAATAGTTGTTTTCAATCCATTTTAATCTAAGAGTTGAGTATAAAATGTGTTTGTGTAACTTGTCCTCAAGTTACATGAAGAGTCACATTAAAGACTCATAAAATTCATAAGAGTTGGCAATGGTTACAAAATGAAGAGTCTTGTGTCATTGAATAATTTTTATGACTCCATAACTTGTCCTCAAGTTATGGAAGTTCAAGAGTCACTTCATTAAAAGAAAAATATGTAACCATAATTAAATCCATAAGTTATAAAATAAAGAAAAAGTTAGTTCTTTTATTAGTTTAAAGTCTTCCATAACTTGTCCTCAAGTTATGGAACATGAAGAGTTTTTGGATTAAAACTACTTTAAACACATAAGTTATGGAATTAATTAGTTTTGAATAGTTTCAAAACTTGCCCTCAAGTTTTTGAATTTGAAAAGTTTTCCTTATGAATACTTTAATTCCAAGTTAGCCCTTAGAATTTTAAAAGTTAAAATTCAACCCTTATACTTTATAATATTATAAGTTAATAATATATATATATATATATATATATATATATATATATATATATATATATATATATATATATATGTATAAGAGTAAAGTCAGTCTTACCGCTAGTACGCCTCATTCACGAAGCCGGTCTATAAGGTGGGTATAAGGTTGTTGCCTATAAAATGGCAACTTAATGGGTGTCCACTCTCACCCACCGCTTGCTTGACCGGTGGAGGGTCGTTAGCCGAACGGGTTTGACAAGACTAGAATTCTCCCATCATTAAAATTATTATTGATAATACTAAGTAACTAAACTCTTAATAATACCCAATCTTAGTTACTTAGGAAAAATGTGAATAAGGTGCTAACCCATGAAATTACACTTTACACTTTGTCCAAGTCGTTAGTGGAGCGTGTGTGGTTAACCGGCACACTAACTTGGACTTAACAAGGTAGGTAAAGGGTGACTTAATATTTATCATAGTATCGATGGAGCGTGTGTGGTTAACCGGCACATCGATTGAGGGGTAATTTATTAAGGGTACCAAGTGATTTGCATGGTTACTTCACACCTTGTTTTGTGATCCTCGGCATCCCAGTCACAAAACCTGAAGGGCACACTCGAGATTGAAACATGCCTTTGAAAAGTTCAATGAATCTCAAAGATCTAGGAGTTTCAAAACCAATTAAAACCTAATAATACATTTCGTTTATCTTGGTGGAAATTGGTGAATCGTCATTCACCTACCTTCAAATATTTTATAGCTTGGATTACGACATACCTCTTCTAAGTTATAAAATAGTTTGTTGGGTCCTAGCCTTAATATTTCATATTGGGTGTCATATTAAGGACTTTAAATCAACTATCTTGAATATCTCCCAAAAGTTGTCTGGTTTAGGCACCTATGATCTTCCCAAATCTTTTGAAACAAGGTTTCCTAAATGAAGATGATGTCCTTTGGAAATCATACTTCTTTCTCCTCCTCCAACTATTCTCCCTAACCCGCATGTTCTTAAAAAAGTTTAAGGTCACTCAAGCCTTATTGGCAAGGCAAGGTCTAGGTGTGGTCACATCTTAGAGATGTAGTCACATATTGACAAGCCGGGAGAGTTGGGTGTCAAAGTCTTGAGAAAGTTGGTGGTTCAACCACTTTCTAAGTCACATAGTGAGTTCCTTTGGGACACCTATGAAACAGACTATGACAAGACCCTTAATGATCTTATCTATTTGCTAAGATCAACTTCCTAAAACTTTATGGACATTGACAATGATGACATTGGATATCCAGTAAAGCATTCTCTTCCCAATGGAAAGGGATCGGCCATAGTCAACTCGGTTGACCAAATGGTAAAGAGAAAAAGCTAAGTCTGTGATAGTCTCGTGTACCATTATCAAAGGGTCCATATGTTTATATTGCCAAAGGAAGGGGCATTGGTCACGAAGCTGCCAATTTTACCTAAGGATGTTAAAGTCAATAAGTCTGACTCTACTTCAGGTAAAGTCCACTATCTAACTCTGTTAAGTTTCTATCCTGAGATTCTTGATACATGATGTGACTGGGTCACATGGTGATGTTTAAGAATCAAAGAAAAGTGAAGAAACTTAAAGAAAGAATATGCTGAATCTGATCGCATAGATGGATTTCTATCGCATAGTTTGAAAAAATCGGATTCTTGAGCTACTTCTTAGGAGTTATGAGATATTGCTTAAGGAATAGATAACAACAAGTTTTCAATGGCATCTGTGGAAATTTTTGTTGCTTATAAGATTCCATTAATAGCAAGAGTGGAAGTATGAAATTGATTCTTTCATTTGTGGTAATGTCTAGATTTACCAAATAAGGAAAGATTCTCATCACCCAAGCTTCAATTGGACCGGAACTTGGAATCATGCAAGTTGTATAGCATGATGAATGAGAACTTTCAAATATTGGAAAAATTAAGACTAATTACTCGTTCACATGGATGTGTGAGTCAAGTGAAGGACTAAGGGATCGAGTACACATTCTTGTGCATTGGTCAAGTCCACCACAAAAGATTGATAAAACTATTCGTCATAGTTTACAAAAGCTCAGTAAATATGATTATACTTACAAGCTTAAGTGTAACTCTGAGACATTGGAAAAAGGTTCCAATGTAAGGCAGAGCGAATAAGAAGAATCAAATAAGGCAGAAGGATAAAAGTTTCTCAAATCTGAAAAGATGGGAGAGTACTTTAGTATCAGTTTTGTGATCATCTTAATGATTAAGAAACCATAGCACAATTAGTTCTCTAAGGAAATCTTAGTGCATTCTTATGACTAAGAAGAGGGATCTTGAATTGTTGAAATGGTTAAATCAAGAAGATGAGTCATACTTCGTTCCAATACAAGTCTTAGAGTCATACTCCAAGATTGTAACTTGAGTGACATGTCTTAAAGAAGGTTTAAAACACTTGTCAAATGTAAGAGTAAAAGTTTTCTACTATTGTACATTTGAAATTGGTAAGTTGTGATGTTTTGGATAAAACAAAGACCAACTTAGGCCAATGTTGCGAAGTGTTTGTCTTGATTAGAATCCACACTATCTCTTGGATGTTTGACAAGGGAGACTTATAGGTCAAGAGGATAGTGGGAGTCTTAAAGGTCTTGAAAGTCTCAAGAACTAATCAAGAATAAAACCTGAAGTTCTTCTCTAGCACACGACTTGAACTTTATAATCTATCGTGTTGACATATTCTGTGCCCATTCCAGTTAAAGTTGGCCTTGCATATGAGTTCTTAGAGTTCTCAATTGGTTGCATAACAACTTGGAAGCAATGGAAGGCCCTTGAGCTGCCAGGTGGCAAGAAATTAAGATTGAGTTCAGTCCATATGAGTTTGGGTTTGTCATTATCCTTGTCTTGTGACTATGATTTTGACCATTCACATGGATAAGAACATATACACCAGTAAATCTAAGTGTCATAAGGTTTCTCTCCGATTCATGAAAATAATGGTGAGGAAACACTTTCACTAAGTAGATTTTAGCTAGATAGCAATTGTGATATTTGCATTCTCAAAGTCGTTAGTGGAGCGCGTGTGGTTAACCGGCACACTAATATGGACTTGTGAGAAGTGGCAAAAAGGTCTAACCATTATGATTACGACATACCTCTTCATAATTGTTTAGACTCACAAGTGTGCTATCTAAGGGAAGGTGTATGATTTTGATAAAGTCTTATCAAAACAATCTAGTATCTGAAATCTGAACTTTGGTAAGAAAGTCAATGAAGTGTTGATTTCTAGAAGTCCAGCTGATTTCTGAGTACATGTCAAAGCTAGTGGGAGCATAAGTGTTATGCTAATAATCATCATGTTAGTGGGAGCATGATAATTAAGATAAGTATTGCAAGCTAGCAATGTTAATTATAGAAAACAAAAGTTTCAATTGGAAAAAAAAAGTTGTTTTGCTATAATTAAGGGAGAGGAAATTATGCTTCATCTCAAATCTATAAGCTTAGATCGTGAGGTTTTAATCATTTAGTCAAGGATATATATGAATTTCATGATGGAATGGCTCAACATAAGGAAATTTTGTATATGAGTCCATTATTTGCGTTCTTAAATTCGATTATGATTACGGCATCCCTTTTCATAATCTAAATTATGAGAACTTGGCAAATTGAAATGGAAATATTATAGCAAAAGACTGGATTAGTCTTTATGTGAGACATCATGAATCGTGTCCCATATGCTTCGGATATAGGATCGATTACATGTGCTATAATCATCCGTTCTAAAATTTTCCAAATGCCTGGGGCATTAAGAAGGGAAAAGGTTTAGAACTGGATATGGCTAAAAGGATTAAACAATTGTCGAGGACAATCTAAGGTTTACCAAAGATTGATTGCTCAAGGATAGTTGGAAGTATAGTGATAATTCTGGAAGAACCATATTCACATAATCTGTAAGGAGGCAACTCTTGTTCAGAAGTGATAGTCAAAATGGAATCTGGAAATGTTTCAAAGTTAGAATTTTCAATCTGTGTAAGATTAAGGAAACTTAATGCAAGAAGGATATTTCCAAGGAGCTGATCTCCTTTGGAATACTCTATAATGATTGTTGTCAAGTCTTTCTGACTTTGTGCATAATCATTACAAGAGGATCAATGCATATAAGTTTAGAATCTAACAGTTTTCAGTAAATGGCATGAATTTGGAATTCTTGCATTTGCGGTAAGGATTTGGGAGTGTGAAAAGAGAATCATTGAAGTTATGTTCAATGGATCGAGTTCACAAAGTAAAGATTATAGACAAACATAGTATGCATACTTGGTGTATGGCATGACTAGTGTTTAGAAATAAAACATAGTGTACATGTTTGGAGCATGGGACAACTATTGTTTTAAATTCAAGAATAAAGTTGACAGCTGGAACAGTATGCTATGAATAATGTGTAATCATGTGGTGATAAATAGAAGGTGCTTTATTTATGTTCATAGGGTTTGATACCATATTGGATTCAATTATTATTGTGTTTCATTTTTGCATGTTTTGACTTCCCGAATAAACTGGGTTATTCTTCCGGAATGACTAAGTTATTCAAACCATCCACAGTCGGTCATATGTTGGAAGTAGATATGAATTAAGACTGTCATGATGGGTTGTAGAGGTCTAAGGTGTTGGACAAGGCTACAACAATCATGAGTGCTCATAAGTTCTAAGTATTGGATTCAACCCGCACTCATTGGAATCACTTCATGGATTTTATCACGAGTGATCATGAGACGATAATATCTTATATTCTTCAAACCTAGAGATATGGGTTGTTACTATGAGTTGATAGTACATTGATTTCACGAAACTGCATTTGGTAACTCGGTGCTATAAAACGTGCCTTTTTGTATGATTCAACAAGTAGTAGAACAAGCCATATGAGTCGAAGTTTATCCATTCCTTTTATCTTCGGGATAAAAGTGATATCTGTGGGCCCCTCGATGATTTGATGATGACAAATGGAAGTGCTCGGCCGGGCCAGGACTGATTTGATTTGTTCAATTAGTCAGTCGTCATAAATCGAAAATCGGGAAACAACAAATGGACAGAGAGAATGATTATAATCCATGTCTCAGTCCATATGATATCTAGAATGGAGGAATATATGATACCTTATCTAATGGACAAGTCATTGACAAACGTCAGAGTTCATCTACAAGGTCAGAGTTCGACAGAAGCTTTTGAGAGCTACGATTGCCAGTTGGTTCCTGAAGTCATACACAATAATAGTTTTAGACTTATCCAAGTGGGAGACTGTTGGATTAATGTCTAAGTCCATAACTATAATTGGTAAGACATGACCCGACCCGGCATGGTCCATTTGGGTTGCATACCATCATGCACTTGGATAGAATATAATGAGAGAAATAAGACACTTATGGTTATTAATATATTATAAGTTCTAGTATATTAATAATAAGAATAATAAGATTATTTAATTAGTATTGATCAAGAATTAATCTAGGATTAATTAAGTGATCAAAAGAAGACTAATTAAATATATGGGTTGATTGTGTAAATCATCCATACTTGTATAGTGGGCTAATGCTCCATGGATAATCAAGTTGGGCTAAAACCCATAGGATGGTCCATGGATGCTCCATGGTGTATTTGTACCCATGGATCATGGAAATGAAAGGCCATGTCAATTAGGGTTTACATGGTGTAACCCTAACTATATAAGCATCTTATTCTTGATAAAAATCGGCCACTAGTGTGTGAAAAGAAAGGGCTAGCCGATTTCATGAGTTGTAGAATTCTCTCAAGTTATTCTAAGTGTTTTGGTGATTGTGATTCCATTTGAGGTGTCACACTTGGGGCACTAGGCACTCAAGCTTCATGAAGACATTCTACACCAAAGAGGTATGTATTCTATCTTGCTATAGTCATTGTTTTGTATGCTAGATTAGGATAATACCTTGGAAGTTCTTATTTGCGTGTATAATAGAGAAAACATAGATCCAAGGTATTTAGGGTTGCATGTACACTTAGGAGTGTTAGAATGCTCATAACCCAACAAATTGTACAAAAGTTACACATATATCATATTAACAAAACGAGACGAGTCTTCGGAGCACTTCGTCTTCACCAAAAGATATCGCCGGGTACCTGTCTAACTTGGACCTGAGAATACAAGCAGTTTGAAAATCAGCATAAAGCTGGTGAGTTCATAAGCGGTTTTGTTTTGTGAAAAAGTATCGGTTTCCTTTAGTTTTCTGGAAAAGATTTGATATCCAAGAAAATCCCATATTTTCTTATGTGAAGTAGTTAAGTGATCTTTCGTTACAGTTCTGTTACAAGATATAAGTTAACTCCAGGAAAATCCCATATTTTCCTAAATGCAAGATTGATTGAATAACACATAGTATAGTTTAATATACAAAACTATAATTTAGACGAACTGTAGATAGAAAGTATTTTGAAAACCTTGGGACTAACATCCCGAACCAGTTAGTATTTTGAAAACCTTGGGACTAACATCCCGAACCAATTATAAGATAATTCGATAAAGACCATGGGATCACTATCCCGAAAGTAGATATAAGATAGCTTGATAAAACCATGGGATCACTATCCCAAAACTAGATGTATGATAGATTGATAAAATCATGGGATTATCATCCCGTATAAGATTTAGTTTCAAAACCATGGGATTACCATCCCGAACGAGATATAGACACAAGATCATGGGATTATCATCCCGAACGAGATATAGACATAAAACCACGGGATTACCATCCCGAACGAGATATAGATACAAGTCCATGGGATTATCATCTCGAACAAGATATAGATTCTAAACAAAATCCTAGCTGTGAATAAGTTTATATTAATACGTATTGTGAGTCGGGTAACCATGCTGATATGACAACGAGACCTCCTTGACGTTAGTCAGACGTCGAATGATATACAGAATTTGTCACCCCAGACGTGCCCGCCTAACTGTAGCTAGCAGTTAAGGTGTGGGATTGTCAGTCCCGAATAGATCTATTCACAAATTCCTCGCTCTCCCTCCAGGAGACTCTGGTTACACTTCCGGAGAGGATTTACTTGATCATCCATAAAGGGTAGTGACTATCTCACAAGCTAGTATTAAACTATTCACAGGATTCTCATATGATAACAAACATACAAAGACTTTAAGACATGATACAATGAAAATAGATACATTCAACGAAACTATCTGGCAAAACATTCGAATGATATGGAGATAAACTGAATCAGACATAGTCTATCTAATAACTTAATACAAATAATTATAGAACTCCAAATTATTCCCATAATAATTTGATTAGTTTGGTTATTTTCTTAACTAAAATCCATTTAGTTGAAATTGACAAATCATTCCTTATGCTCAGCATAATACATAAGGAGTAAAAGAGTTTATAAGTTTGCCAGATATTATTTGAAACTCATAGATGTTATGATTTGAAAACAGTTTTGGTTTGCTTGTATTCCCCCCTGAAAACAGTTAAAAACAGTGAAAAAGGCGTAGGGGTATGAACTCACCGGACGAGAAATGTGACGATTTGGATGCTAAGAGTTGATTCGGGGCTTGTAAATAGACGAGGTTCCTAATTATAATGTAAAGATACACATTTGTATCTAATTAGGACTTAGTTTATTTTTATGTTAGGGACACTTGCTTCAAGTCGCGAAAACACTCCGATACAAGTGTTTGGAGGGATCCGAGTGGCGTTTAGGGACACATATAGTTAGGATAATGAATTGGGACATCAAAGGAACACTCCATAAGGAGTTTACGGCCTCATAACCCTCTACCCATGAGTTTACGGCCGTAAACTCATGGTGGGGTGAGTTAAGGTAAAAAATGGCTTGAAACACTTAAGGGAATGTTTCTAGGTTTGGTTCTAAATGCTTGGAATGGATTTAAATCACCAAAATGATTAATTTATGGGAGTTTACGGCCTAGCATAGGCTCCTGGCCGTAAACTCCTTAATCCTCATGAAAATGGTGTTAAATGTTGCTAAAATAAATCACATGTGATTAATAGAATTATTCCAATGCCTAACATGAGTTTGTATGGGACATTTGAGGGTTTTATGGAGTTTACGGCCCATGAGACCCCTCTCATGGCCGTAAACTCTTCTATAGGGTGCTACAAGGTGTTTCAAGGTCTAAAACTTGCATAGAAGGGCTTCTAAAATTCATCTAAAGGCTTTAGGGGTGTTTAGTTAGCATTCTAACACCATGAATCATGGAGTTTACGGCCCAAGAACAAGCCTTGGCCATAAACTCTTAGAAATCCCACAAATGATGTGTTTAAGGCCCTTAAACTATTTTTGGTTGGTCCTTTGATTTATTCCAAGGCTTTTGGTGGTGTTGGATGGCTTTCTAACACCTTAGAATTGAATTTAAGCCAAGTTTTGAGGAGTTTACGACCCAAGCACAACCCTTGGACGTAAACTCATATAACTCCCTCAAAAGTCATGTTTCAAGTGTCCAAATGTTAAAACCAATGTCCTATAATTCATATCTAAGCCATAGTATTGATTTGGAAGGGTTTAAGGGCATGAAAAACCCCATATACATGAGTTTACGGCCCAAGCTTATGCCTTGGCCGTAAACTCCTTCAAATGACTCAAAATCAAAGTTTTAAATGTTCTAAGTCCATATCTTGAAGTCCCTTAGCCATATCTAAAGTCCAAATGAGTTTAGGAAGGAGTTTAAGGGCTAAAAACCCTTCAAAATGGTGTTTACGGCCTAGGCAGCCTCCTGGGCCGTAAACTCACATATGATGTCCTATTTCATGATTAAATGTCAAATTTGGAGACCAACTATGCTATAGATTAAGGCTAGGAAGGTACCTTAAGGATTTGAGGCCTTAAAATTGAGTTTTGGACACTTAATCTTTAGATTTAGGAGAGAGGTTAGAGAGAGAGAGAGAGTAGAGAGAGAAGGAAAAAGCTTCAAATGAAAGGTTAAACACGTTTATATAGTTCCTAAAACTTGGACACGGTGGAATTCTACCCGATACCGGCCTTAAACGATGCTTTAGGTCGCACCCGATTGAGTTTCCGTCAACCGACGAGGATATTTCTAAAACTTATGAAATAAATGTTTTGGGCTAAATTCATGAGTTCCTAAATGATTTGGACCCTCATTGAATGATAATAAACATATTATTTTAGTTAACTAAACCCAAAAACGATATCGGGACATTTCGATCTCCGTCGAGTTATACGGGTAGAATGGGTTTTCGGCGATGAACAACTTCGGGTTGTTACATTATCCCCCCGTTAGAGGGAATTTCGTCCCGAAATTCAAAGAATAAGATACATGTCATCGATTGGAATGAAACACGAATGGATTTGTTGCTTCGGATCTTCACTTTCTCAAGTGGAATCAGGTCTCTACTGGGCGTTCTAACGAATTCTCATTATCGGGACATGTCTTGGTTTCGCTTCTTGACTCTCTCTCAATCTACGATATCAATCTGCTTTCTCGTGGAAGTTCCAACCCTGAACGACTTCGGTTTCCTCAAAGGAATCACTAGGGTTTCGTTGGGCAGACGTTTCTAAGGATTCGAGACGTGATGGTCTAGATAGATGTTACCAAGTTCTAAGGGCATCCAAAACTTGAAGGTTGCAGGATCGATCTCTACGAAGATCTCGAAAGGTCTGATGTGAGACTAAACTAGACGCTCGAAAGAAACTCTTGGGAATCCTTCGGGGCTAACTTCCCGTTTCTCAATAATCACAGAAACGAGGGATGCGTGGTAATTCACATTAGGAAAACTTTTGAGTTCTAAGACATAGAATGATACGAAAGTTTGATGCCGAAGATCACGAGAACAGGGTCGAGGAAAAATCTAGACGGGCGACCCTTTCGAAAGCAAAGATAACAACATGAATGAGACTCGGTCATTTCATGTTAAACATAGCATCAAGGTATTTTCATAGAAAGTTTCCCCCTTTATAAATCGAATGGAACAGAATAGTCCTCCGGACTGAGAATTCAATCTATAGGTACGAAGTTAGTGCTCTCTATCTCACTAGTTAGTCGTCTCGACGGTACACGTTTCGATTACATGCGAAGGATTGAGTTTAGAAAACGTTCGAATAGATAGATAACAGGTTTCCCTTTTGTACCAAAGTCGAAAAGAGTTGCAGGTATAAGAATTATCAAAGAGAGATATACCTGCGGCAGCAGAGGGATTTGTGGTTGTAGCTGTCTTGGGACAATTCCTTTTGAAGTGCCCAGCTTCACCACAATTGTAACAGGTCGGGCTGATTCCCGCTCCGGATGATTGGTTTGTTGGCTTGGCTGGTTTTCTGCAGGTTCGAGCAAGGTGGCCCTTATTGCCACAATTGTCGCAGATCCTTTCGCGACATGGACCAGGAATGCGGTGGTGGTAGTTGCACTTATACACCAAGGAAGGGTACCAGTGTATCCACTGGCGGGAGTTTGGGCTGTGGAACCGACAGTTGAAACAGCAACAGGGGCAGTAGCAGCATGGACTGCTACCGTTTGTTGTTTCTTAGAAGACCCTTGCGTATTCTGGGCCTTTCGCTTGTTCCAGGATTTTTTTTTATTTCCGCCTCCACTAGTGACTGGTTCAGGGGTAGTAGCTTCCTCATCAGAGTTGTCTTCGTGATCTATTAGGATTTTCACAAGACATTTAGCACTGTCATATGTGTCTGGCTTCGTAGCCAAGACATTCCCCTTTGTTGGCTGGGTCAACCCCCAGATGAACCTCTCTATCTTTTTACTTTCCGGGGTAACCATTCCCGGACAAAGTAACGCCAAATCGTCAAATCTTGAGGTATAAGCAGCTATGTCGGAACCCTTCATCTTAAGGTTCCAAAGTTCGTGTTCTAGTTTCTGAAGTTCGCCCCGAGGGCAATATTCTGCGAGAAGAAGCTCCTTCATAGCTTCCCAACCCATAGCATTGGCTACAGGTAAAGTTAAGGATTTGACTCGGCCATTCCACCAAGTCAAGGCTTTGTCTAGGAAGGTACAGGCGGCAAACTTGACTCTATCAGACTCCGAACAGCCGCATATTTCAAAGATTGATTCGATTCTCTCGAACCATCGGGTTAAGGGAATGACACCCCCTGTGCCATCGAAGAATGTCGGTTTTGCGTTCATGAAGTCTTTATAAGAACCCCCTTTTTGGTGTCCTTGGCTATCATCTGGGTTTTGGGTTTCACCTCCCGAACCCCTAGAGTTCAGTTGAGGTAAGAGAGCTGATATGGTAGCGGAAATGGTTGCCTGAAGTGTTTCCAAATCGATTTGAATAGGAGGTGGTGGCGGAGGAGGATTGTTGTTGTTCGTTGAGCTGGGTCTCTTTCTTGGAGGCATCTTGATCTAAAAAGATCAGGAAAGAGAGGATCATAAGTCCTCTGAATTGAATCAAGAGATATAAGACAGGAGATATCTCATCAAGGCAAATGTAGCATCATACTAAGCGATAAAGCAGAAAGGAGTTATCAAGATAGAACATTTTATCGCTAGAGGAATGATCAAGGAATAACGCGTATATGAAAATTTCTACAAAGGATCGGCTCGAGAAATACTCCCATAGTATTTCATGGTTCGCTGCAGCGACGATTTGTTGTTTGGGATATTAGGTAAGTTTTAGGTATGCCGCATACCACAGTCACTCCCAAGCACATGTTGGCCGTGTCTCGAATGAACATAGTTGGCCAGGCTATATTGACCCTAGACACGACTACATAACTGCCCAGGTTTAACCGCAGTGTACAACACCCGTTTACTTATGTTTTGTTCTACTTGTAGTTACGGATTTCGACGGCTCAGCATACTTAAATACTTTTGAAAATACTTATATTTTGTAGGATACTTTTAGTTCAGAGCACTTAGGCCCCTTAATGTTTATAGTCTTATACCATGTAAGGTTTGGTATACTCTGTTCACTATAAACAAGGGCTCTGATACAAATCTGTCACACCCCGAAAACCAAAGGCGGAATCGTTCCCGGGGTTGACTCCGCGTTGAGTATCAAATCCAATGTACATAGTAATCACAGTAAACAACCATTACATTACATATATATGAAAGTTTACATTTGGTTCAAAAGTAAATTGTACAAAAGTTATACATATATCATATTAACAAAACGAGACGAGTCTTCGGAGCACTTCGTCTTCACCAAAAGATATCGCCGGGTACCTGTCTAACTTGGACCTGAGAATACAAGCAGTTTGAAAATCAGCATAAAGCTGGTGAGTTCATAAGTGGTTTTGTTTTGTGAAAAAGTATCGGTTTCCTTTAGTTTTCTGGAAAAGATTTGATATCCAAGAAAATCCCATATTTTCTTATGTGAAGTAGTTAAGTGATCTTTCGTTACAGTTCTGTTACAAGATATAAGTTAACCCCAGGAAAATCCCATATTTTCCTAAATGCAAGATTGATTGAATAACACATAGTATAGTTTAATATACAAAACTATAATTTAGACGAACTGTAGATAGAAAGTATTTTGAAAACCTTGGGACTAACATCCCGAACCAGTTAGTATTTTGAAAACCTTGGGACTAACATCCCGAACCAGTTATAAGATAATTCCATAAAGACCATGGGATCACTATCCCGAAAGTAGATATAAGATAGCTTGATAAAACCATGGGATCACTATCCCGAAACTAGATGTATGATAGATTGATAAAATCATGGGATTATCATCCCGTATAAGATTTAGTTTCAAAACCATGGGATTACCATCCCGAACGAGATATAGACACAAGATCATGGGATTATCATCCCGAACGAGATATAGACATAAAACCACGGGATTACCATCCCGAACGAGATATAGATACAAGACCATGGGATTATCATCCCGAACAAGATATGGATTCTAAACAAAATCCTAGCTGTGAATAAGTTTATATTAATACGTATTGTGAGTCGGGTAACCATGCTGATATGACAACGAGACCTCCTTGACGTTAGTCAGACGTCGAATGATATACAGAATTTGTCACCCCAGGCGTGCCCGCCTAACTGTAGCTAGCAGTTAAGGTGTGGGATTGTCAGTCCCGAATAGATCTATTCACAAATTCCTCGCTCTCCCTCCAGGAGACTCTGGTTACACTTCCGGAGAGGATTTACTTGATCATCCATAAAGGTTAGTGACTATCTCACAAGCTAGTATTAAACTATTCACAGGATTCTCATATGATAACAAACATACAAAGACTTTAAGACATGATACAATGAAAGTAGATACATTCAACGAAACTATCTGGCAAAACATTCGAATGATATGGAGATAAACTGAATCAGACATAGTTTATCTAATAACTTAATACAAATAATTATAGAACTCCAAATTATTCCCATAATAATTTGATTAGTTTGGTTATTTTCTTAACTAAAATCCATTTAGTTGAAATTGATAAATCATTCCTTATGCTCAACATAATACATAAGGAGTAAAAGAGTTTATAAGTTTGCCAAATATTATTTGAAACTCATAGATGTTATGATTTGAAAACAGTTTTGGTTTGCTTGTATTCCCCCCCTGAAAACAGTTAAAAACAGTGAAAAAGGCGTAGGGGTATGAACTCACCGGACGAGAAATGTGACGATTTGGTTGCTAAGAGTTGATCCGGGGCTTGTAAATACACGAGGTTCCTAATTATAATGTAAAGATGCACATTTGTATCTAATTAGGACTTAGTTTATTTTTATGTTAGGGACACTTGCTTCAAGTCGCGAAAACACTCTGATACAAGTGTTTGGAGGGACCCGGGTGGCGTTTAGGGACACATATAGTTAGGATAATGAATTGGGACATCAAAGGAACACTCCATAAGGAGTTTACGGCCTCATAACCCTCTACCCATGAGTTTACGGCCGTAAACTCATGGTGGGGTGAGTTAAGGTCAAAAATGGCTTGAAACACTTAAGGGAATGTTTCTAGGTTTGGTTCTAAATGCTTGGAATGGATTTAAATCACCAAAATGATTAATTTATGGGAGTTTACAGCCTAGCATAGGCTCCTGTCCGTAAACTCCTTAATCCTCATGAAAATGGTGTTAAATGTTGCTAAAACAAATCACATGTGATTAATAGAATTATTCCAATGCCTAACATGAGTTTGTATGGGACATTTGAGGGTTTTATGGAGTTTACGGCCCATGAGACCCCTCTCATGGCTGTAAACTCTTCTATAGGGTCCTACAAGGTGTTTCAAGGTCTAAAACTTGCATAGAAGGGCTTCTAAAATTCATCTAAAGGCTTTAGGGGTGTTTAGTTAGCATTCTAACACCATGAATCATGGAGTTTACAGCCCAAGAACAAGCCTTGGCCGTAAACTCTTATAAATCCCACAAATGATGTGTTTAAGGCCCTTAAACTATTTTTGGTTGGTCCTTTGATTTATTCCAAGGCTTTTGGTGGTGTTGGATGGCTTTCTAACACCTTAGAATTGAATTTAAGCCAAGTTTTGAGGAGTTTCCGGCCCAAGCACACACCTTGGCCGTAAACTCATATAAGTCCCTCAAAAGTCATGTTTCAAGTGTCCAAATGTTAAAACCAATGTCCTATAATTCATATCTAAGCCATAGTAATGATTTGGAAGGGTTTAAGGGCATGAAAAACCCCATATACATGAGTTTACGGCCCAAGCTTATGCCTTGGCCATAAACTCCTTCAAATGACTCAAAATCAAAGTTTTAAATGTTCTAAGTCCATATCTTGAAGTCCCTTAGCCATATCTAAAGTCCAAATGAGTTTAGGAAGGAGTTTAAGGGCTAAAAACCCTTCAAAATGGTGTTTACGGCCTAGGCAGCCTCCTGGGCCGTAAACTCACATATGATGTCCTATTTCATGATTAAATGTCAAATTTGGAGACCAAATATGCTATAGATTAAGGCTAGGAAGGTACCTTAAGGATTTGAGGCCTTAAAATTGAGTTTTGGACACTTAATCTTTGGATTTAGGAGAGAGGTTAGAGAGAGAGTAGAGAGAGAAGGAAAAAGCTTCAAATGAAAGGTTAAACACGTTTATATAGTTCCTAAAACTTGGACACGGTGGAATTCTACCCGATACCGGCCTTAAACGATGCTTTAGGTCGCACCCGATTGAGTTTCCGTCAACCGACGAGAATCTTTCTAAAACTTATGAAATAAATGTTTTGGGCTAAATTCATGAGTTCCTAAATGATTTGGACCCTTATTGAATGATAATAAACATATTATTTTAGTTAACTAAACCCAAAAACGATATCGGGACATTTCGATCTCCGACGAGTTATACGGGTAGAATGGGTTTTCGGCGATGAACAACTTCGGGTTGTTACAAGATAGCTTAGTACCATGCTGTTCTTATTACATTTGTCTGTATTACTTAATATCTTGTAATGTAACCATGAAAAATTATTACTATTAATGCAATGTTTTGTTGTACTTTGATTACTATAATGCATGTGCTGTGATACTTGACATGACGTCATCCACCCCAGAACGTTTCCGCCGTTCTGGTTTTGGGGTGTGACAATTGGGCCTAGAATGAAACAAAATATTTAAATGGACCTTATTGGGCCATAACTAACCTAATTTAGCCCTAATAGGTCATAAAAATCATATTTATATTTATTTGGGCCAAAAATCACTCAACATAACCATAAAATTGGGCTTAAGCATTTAAGGCCCAAATATTCTTTCTTCTCTCTCCATTCTCGGCCCAAGCCCAACCCATGAAGAAGAGTTGACTTATGCTTGCCACCTCATTTTTACATGGAGGTTATCCATGCAAATAACCCAAATCTCCATGCACCATCTCATCACACTCTCTCTTCTTCCTCTCTCCTTTGCTCTCGGCCGAATCCAAACACACACACACACACACTTCACTCAAAATTCTCTCAAAGAAACTCTTTCTCCATTCTCTCCAAATATTCCAGATCTATGAGGTGTTCAAGGAATTTCTTCCACAAAAAGCATCATTCAAGGTAAGTTTGTGCTTAAATCTATGATCTAACTCGCGTCTTTTCATCAAAAATCATCTCTTAATCCATTCAAGTTCATGATCTTGCATCTTAGAACCTACTAAGTTTGAGATCCATCCAAGGAACTTGATAGGGCCGAAAATAGCACCAAAGTTCTCCAAATCTTCTTCAAAACCGAACCACAACTCATGGTGAGTTTCATACTCCTTTCTTTTCGGTTTTTATGAGCTTTATGGGGGATAATACAAGAAAATGTGTAGATCTATGTGTATATGTATGCTATGTGTGATTTGATGCATGTATGTGTTTGATATCATGTGTTTTGTGATGAATATGTTATCAAAAAGGGTGTAAATCTGAGATCTAAGACATGAGAAAGGAAATAAACATAAGTTAAGCTATTTTACACTAAGCAAGTCAAGAAAAATAGTTTATAAGGTTAGGATGAACATACTTTAATATATAACCCATTTTTGGGCTTAAATTGTCAAAAATACAAACTTGGGGCAAAAATCAACAAGTCACGGTGTCTTGAAGGTTAAAAGGAGTCAAAACAGTTTCTATAAATACTTTTCTGAATATTAGAAACTTCTAAGGACTTAAAATGTAAATTTTTAACCTAATGGGCTAATTATGGGCTTCTCGGCCCAATACGCCTCAAAATGCGAAATTTACAAGTTTGAGGGACTGGAAATGTAACTTTATGTAAAAAAGGGGGTAATTAGTATAACAAAATGTTTATAAGGGTCAAAAATGCTTTTCATTATCAAAAAGGACCAAAAATGCACACTTTTTAGACTTTGGGCCAAAACTGTAAAAGTTGTGTAAAATGGGACCTTAACCGAGAATTCACTATTCTAGAGGGGCTGAAGCTGTCAACTAAGTAAACTTTGGGTTAAATTCGTGTTTTCATCAAATAAATTACACAAAAGTGTCAAGAAAAGTGTCTTAAGGACTAAAAGGACCAAAAGTGTTACTTTTATATAAGGAGGGTAATGAAAAGGATCAAACTCCATTTTCAAACAAATTATGTCTTTAATACAAAATACAAGATCCACGACTACCAACGAAACGGAAAAACAAATACATTCTCAAAAATAAATATCATTACAATACGAATTGATTCGGTCTCGAATCAATAACAAACAAAATCATAAAACCAAAGCATTTTAATAAACACGCGATAATTATGATGAGTTAACTTACAAACTTTGGGCTTGGAAGTTTCAAATCATGCTTGTTGGGCCTTGCTAGCCCAATAACATGATCTTTGGGCCCGAAGGGAATACACTTACGTGTTATTGGGCCTCCTATGACCCAATTCCATGTAAAAGGGCTTTCAATAGCTCTAACGTGCTATTGGGCCCTAGTGGCCCATTAGTACTGCTAGTGAGGTCGAGAAGTCAAATGCGAGCTGGGCCAAGTGTCTTTCGCATTCCCGATAGCCTTGAATAACTCATGGAAATAAAGGGACTTTGTACTCTCCTTTTTCCTCGGTTGTTGGGCTTATGAAAAATCAAAGTAAACAGATTCAGGACGATAGACAATATTAATCAGGGTGGGTGGATTAAGTGAGTAGTAACGGCCGACCCCTTTAAGGATCGTTCGTAATTTGTAGTTATAAACTAGTCATTTTGTTAATGCGTGATTATAACAACTCACAAACCCTAATTAATCCAACGCCACCCAGGCAATCAAAAACATTCGACGTATCGGTATAACAATAAACAAGTCATGTATTTTACGTATTGGGAAAACATCGGGTTTTCCTGGGAAGTTCAACATTTTCACTTACGTGATGTATACAAAAGTTCAACAATTATACATGTTTTGAAAATCATCAAGCATATATTCACGGATCTTCACACTTTTTATAAACAAATACTCTTTTCAGAAAATATCGGATTTTCTGGGATTTACAAACTACACCAAATCATTTTACCACAACATTACTTATGAACTCACCAACATTTCATATGTTGATGTTTTTCAAAATAACTTGTATTCTCAGGTAACAGGTAAGCCGAAGAATAAGTATCAAGTAATGTCATGGTGTTTTGCTTAGATTATCTGTCAGACAGTTTATGTTATGAATTTGTAATGCTTAAAACAATGTACTGAATGTAAACAATATCAGTTGTATGCATGGTGATGAATTATGTTATGATTCATGTATATTCATTGTGATGGTAATAAATTTAAGTCACATGAGCCCTCGGACGTTTCCGCCGTCTGGTTCGGGGGTGTGACAGGTTGGTATCAGAGCTCTGTTTATAGTGAACTAGCATATCTAACCACCCATTGATATGCAACTATAAACCAAAAGAGGGACTAACACAACTTTGAACAAAACAAGTAAGACATAACGATAAAAACATCTTTGCTTTTATTAGGAAAAAGAACATAATACCAAACCAAACAAGATAATGCTAGCATCTCGGTTAAACCAGGGCTGTTCCTAGTCGTATCAAGGAGTGGATGTAGCCTGATCAACTACATTTCCTTAAAGATACAACTATCACATGTCCCGAGGAAATCGTGATGACTAGGGAACCTAAAAACATACCCGTTTATCACCAAGAAGAGGACATCAGCTCAATCTATACAATAATTGTAGCGTCTTAGGAATAATGTTAGCCTATTTACACACTCTCACAGACAGCATGGCTGGTTTCCATCACCCCGGAGATCTTTATTTCCCTAACCAGGGGAATAATGGATGGTTGGAAGAATCTGAGGAGGAACCCGAGGAAGACCCCGAGGAGGAATCCGAAGGGGAACCTGAGGCGGAAGCCGAAGGCGGACCTGCCTAGCCAGTGGTGGACCAAGAAGAGGAGGAAGCTGAAGAAAGTCTCGAGGAGGAACCCAGTGATAACAAAGAGGGTGATTCGGATGTAGAGTCCGAAGTCATCAACCCCCCTTATCCGATTAGAGTGCCTGCTTACCAGGTGGGCCCCACTGGTCCTACACCCCCTGGGGTATTGATCTTTGGAGGTGTAGCAGACAGCAGGGACAGCGACCCCCGTTCGGCATGTCACGCGAGTTCTTTGACCTGAGGGACGGAGGACCGGCCGACCGTGCCCTTCAAGTCATGGTGAGACAATTACGGAACACAGGCGACCTAGCTTAGAGTACCGCCGATCAGGTACGCAAGATGTGGACTAGTGCGGAGCAGGAGACGCGAGACGTTCTCCGAGAGTTGAAGATGAGGCAGGTAAGGTGGGAGTACCGACTCCAGGATGCAGAACGACAGGTGGCTTGTCTTTAGGGAGCATCCACTTTCTCAGCACCACCCCCTGGCACATCTAACCACGACTAGGGTTAGCCGTATCAGTCTTTAGTACTATGTCACTAGGATCTATGCTATGTATCCCGACTCTATGTTTAAGTGATTACACTACTCATAGGATCTATGCCAAACTTGTACCGCTTATGTATACTCTTTTGAGCAAAATTTTCATGTATCAAAGTGCGGATAATAGTAATGAAAAATCTTATGTGTTTACTGTGATGTTTTAATCTTGTATGTGTTACATATCTATGATTGTATGCTAAATTGTGAAATTACTTAAGTTTGTGCCACACACCTAGTTTATAGGATCACAACCCCACAAAAACCACAGACACTCAACATTTTTCCGTTCCATGACATAAAGATGCCTCAACGACCCACTCGCAGAAACCCTGGGCCAACCCCACCCGAAGTCGACTCAGCTACATTCCAAGCAGCTGTATCTGCTGCGGTCACCGCAAAAATGGCACAAATTCACCCAGGGAACAATGAAGGAGTCAACGGACAAGGGGCTGGAAGTTCAAACAACGGGATGAACTAAGGACCTACCAAAACATGTTCCTACAAAGACTTCACCAACGCCAAACCACGGACCTTTAACGACACTGGAGGAATGATCACTCTGAAACAATGGATCGAGAAGGTGGAATCGGTATTCAAGATATGCGATTGCCCTGAGGAGATGAAGGTGAAGTTTTCCGCATGCACTTTCGTTGACCAAGCAGTCACTTGGTGGAACAGACACGTGGAAGCCATGACACTCCCTGTAGCCAATTCCATGCCATGGGCAGAGATGAAAGAAATGTTGATGGCCGAGTACTGCCCCCGAGGCGAAATTCAGAAAATGGAACAAGAGCTGTGGAATCTCACTGTCTGGAATGCTGATATAGATGCATACATATTGAGGTTTAGCGAACTGTCTCTTCTGTTCCCTGGCATGATCACCTCAGAAGGAAAGAAGATCAACGATTCGTCTGGGGATTGACCTCCCAGATCCAAGGGAACGTAATAGCTACAAATCCCGAAACTTTCGACAGTGCCAAGAGATTGGCCAAGAAGCTGTATGACCACAACAACAAGAAGGGTGAGAAGCCAGTGAAGGCTGAAGGTAAAAAGGAAAATAATAACAAAAAGGGAAAGAACAACAAGAGGAAGGGACGTCAAGGCTTCGAATCATCCAAGAAGCAGCAAACAGTGGCAGTTAATGCTACAACCACACAAGTTCCATCCACACCACATGCTCCAGCATCAGCTACTCCAAGTGCTCCTAAGCCTTATTCCGGTAATCTTCATAATGTTGGATTAGTGTCCATAACTATTTTGGTATGTACTTGACCCGATGGTGCATGGTCCTTTTGGGTTGCCTTCACCAAAGCAACTTGATAGGATGAATTGTGGAGAGAAAGGATTAAATATGATTTATTAATATATTATGAGAATAATATATTAAAGGAGAAATCATATTGTTTAATTAATATTAGTCAAGAATTAATAAGAATTAAGTTTGTGGCTAAAAGACACACTACAAGAAAAATACCCTTTAATGACGCGCAAACAATGACACTCGCCGATTTACGATACATATTTTTGTGTGATCTTAAAAATAATGTCAGCCTTCCAAAATTTGAAGGATAGTGGACACGCATTTTTGCACGCCTTCTAATTAATGTCCAACAAAAAAAAAACACGGAGGGCACTTGTTTTAAATGCGTGTCCTCTAGAAATGTCGCTTTATATTTTTTTTATCTAACGCGCATTTTTAAAGGCGGAAAACGAAATCCTTTGTGATTCTAAAATTTTGAAGTGCCCGCTTCTTCACTTTTTCTTCTAGAGCTTCTCTCTACAAACCCTAAGGCATCGCCACCTCCCTTCTCTCTAGGACATGCTAGGGGTCCAGAAATCATCTCTTGCGGCTGAACATGCAGTGGCCGGAAACTTCGACACCGCTATGCGGTTGCTCAACCGCCAGCTTGGCATAAAGAACTTCACACTGTTGAAATCACTATTTCTTGATCTTCACATGGGGAGTGATGCTTTCCTGCATGCTTTCTCTTCGGCTCCATTGATCTCATTGGCTATTGAGTGTGGCCGGAGTGAGTTAGAAAGCCCTAACGTCTAGGCCCCACCTACACTTGTGTTCAGTTTCTCTTAGTTAGAAGAAAAACTCAAAGCTGGCTAGGAAGCCACCACCACTGGTAAATTCACTGAAGATTGAAAGTCAAAATTAGATTAATCGCCACCAAGAAATGATCGCAGCGTTCTCAGAAATTACTTCTGCTACCAAAGAAGAAGCCTCCTTCTTTCTCGAATCGCACAACTTTGATCTCGATTCCGCCATCTCCACCTTCTTCGAAAAAATCCTAGGGCTTCGTCATCATACGAGAATTGATCTTACTTTCGTTGGTACATGGAGCGTCGGGGATTCCTCGCCTTGGGATCTACGCTTACGAGCGACGGTGGTTTAGGGGAAGGAAAATGGCACTGGGTGGGTTCAATCCCTTAGATTCGCTTCTAATCCCACCTCCATCTCATCTAACATTTTTCGATCTTGCAAAGAAGAAGACGATGGTAAAGATTCCAATTTCTGATTTTCTATTGGGGTTCGATTATTTTTTGTGCTTTTGGAGAATTTTTTTTGCTGTGCTGGATCATCGCATGTGAAAGGGCTCGTAACATACATATAAGGCACTATAAAATCTTCAATTTTCCATTTCATATTAGTTTTGCTCCTTGTTTATGTCGATTTTCTAGATTAATAACAGCTCAATACATTAATTATTGATATTGATCAACGATTCTATGTTCGATGTTTGTATTGTTTTTACGTAAGATGCAGAGAATACGGTTGGGATTTCCCTGTTTCCTTGATTTCAATTACGGAATTGTTTAATTTGCGTTTAATTCGTTACGGTTTCCGTTGCTTTACCTAATTGATTATTAAGTATTTAAGAGAGACGAGAATACAGTTTTTTGGAACTAATTGAGATATTTTTAAGAAGATAAATGGTCGATATAAAATTTCCCCTATGCTATTGATTACAGTAGTGCGTTAGTCTCAGAGCGGAAAGTTTTAGCAACTGTAAATGTCATTCATTTTGCATCCGTTTGTATATGGTATGGATGGGTGATATTTGAACCTTCAGTAATTTACTAGAACTAAATCTCTTTAAGGTACACCATGTGACTCTGTTTTATGTCATCAGAACAATTGGTGATATGAAACAACAAGAAACACATGCATATATTATGTAATGATCATTTATTCCATTCAATTATTCTTTTGAAACATGAGTAATTCACTAGGATATTCAATGCAGGTGCACAGGGGCTTAAACTGACTTTCTCCACAGAGGTGCAGATAAGTATAACTAAGAATGCCCGAAATATCTTTAGTTGCTCGTGAAACCACGTACCGTACCTTCCATTTCAGGCTACTATATCATATGTGATCTTTCTGTATAACTAAGAATTGTTTAGAATTGTTTAGTATTCTTCCAAGTCAAAACAGAGTAGTATACAGATACATATATGTGAATACGTGTGAATATAGATGTGTACATGCATATACATATATAGATATGTGAAAAACATATACATGCATAAATAGTCAGAAGTGGGATCCATCAAGCATGTCATCCATGTAATTTGAGATAGTTTTACAGTCCCCCTCACTGTAAGTTTCCCAAAGGCTGGTTCACTACTCTTTCTCTTTCTTAATTACTAAACTACCCCTCCCTCAAATTCAAATACCATTTTCACTTTCGTGCAGGCCCTTTTCTGTTATTGGATCACCTCCAACTTGTTCTCCCTAGTATATGGATTAAGTAAGTTGATAGAAGTATTTTGGCATGATTCCACCGAGTCAATGGAACAATTAAAGTCAACAGTTGACCAACGTTTGACTAATAGTCCTCTTAGCAAGATGTTATGTAATGTTTACCCTGGCCTTCATTATTTCTTTGTTACAGAATTTTGAGTAGCTGAAAATCCTCCTTTCCTTGGCTACCTTCAATCATTGCTAAAATTATCATCCACAATTTTGCCATCACAAGCAGCTAAAACAGTGAGTGTCACAAATTGGAATCTTTTTAATTTTATCCATTTAATCCAATAACATTTTTTGTTTCATGTGTTGTTAGGTTTTCCAAGTTTTTGAATAGTGGAATGATGGAATGGAATCTGGGATTCTGAGTACACTAAAAAGTGTCTCAGTATCATCAACAGTTCCTGATGCTACTTTCATTGAAATTTTACTTGATAAGGTCTGTTCAAAATTTTATAGGATTAAAGTACACTAAAAAATGTCAATGGCTAACTTTTTTGGGATTTTTCAGTTAAAATTGTGCAGAAGCATTTCTTATGCTGCTGTTGCTACTCATGCAGATCAGACTAGCAGGAGAAAATTAGCTGCTATGCTTGTTGAACATGAACCTCTCTCCTCAAAGCAGGTTTAGGGTTTATTACTTATATATGAAGTTGAAAAATTCAATATATGAAAAATTGAATGAATGATATAGTATATAATATAATTGAATATCACTTTTCTAGGTTCCTCTGTTACTAGGCATTGGGGTAGAAGATACAGCCCTCACTAAGGCAACTGAAAGTGGCGATATTGATCTTGTTTATCTTGTTCTCTTTCATATATGGTAGAAGGTATTTATTGTTTTTAATTTATGATGATCATATGTGTATATAGTTTTTTGTCTCATTATTTTTAGAAATTTATCTTTTCTTGCTGATTAAACTTACACCATGCATGTTAATATATGGTACACATCACAAACTGATAGAAATGATAAAAATATATGGAAATAATTTTAAATTTGACTTACAGAATAAAACAGTTATACTTCATAGTGGAATAATCTATTTTATCATTATGAAAAACTTAAACTTTGTAATATATTATGAACAATTTTGTGTCGATTGAACAATGGTCGCGTTGAATATTAGGTAGAAATAGGTAACTTGTAAATGTATAGCAAAATTGGTCAGTTGGATTATAGGTTGAAATTGGTAACTTGTAAATGTATATCAAAATTGGTCAGTTGGTAGTGTATTTCTGTATAGTTAGCTTTAAAATGATGTTTTTTAACTGCAGAAGAAAACAGGATGTGTTGCTCTTGTTTTATGTTTGAATATCAGTGTGGACCCACCCAATGTTATAAAAATTTCACCTTGTGCTACAATTATAAGCAGACTACAGTTAAGTTAATTCATTGTCTTTGTGCTGAAACATGTTATAATCAATTAATCATTAAAAAATTATATATGAGAATAAGTGCGGTTATATTAATTATTAAGAAGATATGAGAGGAACATGGACTGGCTCTTGTCCAAAAGACCTGAATGCCCTCCTCAAAAAAAGCTTAGCTTAATTGGAGTGTTATAAAGATATAAAAACGTAGCAACAGATAAGGTTGTATAATTTTAATATTATTAGGAATGTGTAGATATGTTGGGCATTTTCTATCTATTTGGAAGCTGTTGCTATTCTCCCACAGTTGGTTCTGCTGCAGCAAAGTGGAAATGTTGACAATTTGACCGGTCAATATGTTTTCTTTCTTGGGTATTCTCCCTTCTATATTTTGGCATGATATCATTATGAAGCTGGATAACCATGAAAAATGGTTTCTTAAATGATGAAAAATAGTATAATAATCATTTAGAAAATAGGATGATATGAATGAAAATCTGTTTGTTTGCATTGTATTGTTAGGGCATACCGTGCATTGTATATTCTCAACTGGATTTGTCGGTATCTCACACAGCCCCATTTCAATGGATGGATATGTAAGTTAAAGCTTTTCTCTTATTCTTATTGTCTATACATGTATTTCACTTGACTTTTGTTTTGTTTGTTTGTTTGTTTGTTTTCAGCCTGTTTCTCTGGCTTAATACAAACAACTCTTTATGCTGATTTCTTCTACTATTACTTCATAAGGTAGTCAACCTCCATTCCCATTCTTTGTATTCTGTCTTTTACTTGAAGCATAATCATAATAACACAGGCTTTATGATGAAGGGCATTTATGTCTTTACTCTTCGACTGGGTGGCACTGGGACAAAATTTGCAATTTTCCAGACTGAATAAGACTACAACTACATTACATGACCATGACCATGACCATGACCATTTAATACTTGCTTTCAATAAACCAAGTTTCAGAATATTTATTCAGCTGAAATGAATATTTTTAGGAAGAAAGACAAATAGGTGAAAAGTTAATAAGTCTACGACAAGATTTTTGGTTATTATTCTTTCTCATTCTATACATAATAACTTCGTAGCGCATTCCCCTTCCTTAGCTTATTATTAGCTAAACCTAATCAAATACAGTAGTTTATTATTCTCATCTCATGTGTATATGTACGTACAGTTGGAAAAGCAATTCCAAGCTTCAATTGCCAGCATGAGCATCACCTACCTGGCTTGGCGTTTGAAGCTTCAATTGCCAGCATGAGCATCACCAAGCTTCAATTCCCTTTCTACCCTTCACTTGCAGGTTGATGATTTGTCAAGAATGTTTAGACTATTTTCCAAAAATAACCCATGGATTGGATCCTGTCTCTAGTATGTTTAAAAAGGTTTGTAATTTAGGAGTTGGATTTTTTTTTTAAAGTAGAATGCAGTTATTTGTATTTGTTGTCATATGTTTTTATCTTTTTGACGCAATGCAGCGTGTTGCTGCTGAAGGCACAGCCTTGGTCAAAGAGGAAGAAGATGCTGCAAGTAATAAGAGATTGCAGGTTGATCCTGCTACATGGCCAATAATGATCTTTAGGGTCTGCTACAAGGATTGGAGATTGCAGTTAAGCTTCTATCTAAGACTTCACGCCAAGGACTTGATGAATTTAAGCTAGCAATGTTTTACTTGATTTGGACATGAACCCTAAGATATTGTGTACGTGTTCTTCTGCTGCTATTGTGGATTCGGGAACATCCTTGCTTACTGGTCCAACTGTATGTATCTCACGTGAAGCTTCTGCTAGAATTATTAATCTTAGAGATTTCAAGTTTTTCATATTTCTTATATCTAATTAGTTTGTAAATTTCCGTTATAACTTTTATTGATTTGTTTTATCTTTCCATGGAACGATTATTTGTATGACATTATATTTTGTGCAATGAATTGTATTTTTGTATATGATATTTTATTTATAAGAGACATAAAATGAAAATTTAATTCAAAAATTAGTAAATCTAGAAAAAATATTTTTTTTAAACATATAAAATTACGATACGCAAAAATATGTGTCATCTTCATTTATGACATGGCCTTTCTTGACAGGGGCTTCCTTGATACGCAATGCGTGTCATAAACACGCGCGTCGTAAGGTTACGACATGCAAATGCGTGTCGTCTTCCTTTATGACAGGGCCTTCCTTGATATGCATTGCGCGTCGTAAATGCACGTCGTAAATGCGCGTCATAAATGCGCGTCGTAAATGCGCGTCGTCTATAGACGACGTGCAAAAGCGCGTCGTCTCTCTTTATGACAGGGCCTTCCTTGACGCGCATTTGTGCGTCGTCTGAGCGTTTTACGACGTGCAATGAGCATCGTAAAAGGCTGTTTTTCTAGTAGTGACATTAATTAAACTTAAGGGACTGGCATTGTCAATTGTGTGATAGTTGAATATTGGGCTAATGAACTCCATATTAAAGGGGTGGATGAATTCTATGGGGAAACCCATTAGAAATCGTCCAAAGGCCTTTAAGAAAGGAGTCCATGGGTTGCTTAGGGCCTAAGCATTCAAATTGGGGTTTCCTTTGCTAGATAACCCTAATAGCCTCACTATTTAAGGACCCCTTGGGCACCAAAAACGTGGGCAACTAAATCCTTAGGGTTTCCACACGTTTTGGGCAGCCTCTTTCTCTTCTCTTTTTCATCCTCTTGCTCTTGGTGTTTGTGAACCATTAGAGGAGTGACATTTGTGACTCTAAGCTTTCTAAAGTCATTACAAGAAGGATTTGAGATTGTTATTAGTACATAACAATCAAGGTATGATCTAAACCCTAATTTATATGTTATATGGATTATCATATTCTAGATCTAGGGTTTGTAGTCTTGGATGAATTGCATGTACAATAGAGAAACCTAGATCCAAGCATTAGGGTTTGTATGAGCACATAGGATGTTCTTATGGCTAAAGCCCATCAGTGATATTAGAGCCTTGATTGGTTTCTATTGTATTGATGCCTTGTATGTTTGTTCAAGTTGCAAAATCGAGTTTTGGTCCATCTGCATGATGAACTCGGCGAGTACCATAGTGTACTCGGCGAGTAGGCCTCAACTCGGCGAGTACAGTGTGGTACTCGGCGAGTTCGAGCGTCAGATGGAGCTATTTTCGGGATTTCTTGCTGTTTTACTCATGGATACTTTCCTTATCTGTTTTAGATCATTAAAATCCGATTTTCTTCATATTTATAAGTATATCCTTGATTAAATAAAAGATAATTACCAATTGATTAGATAATAACTTCATTATATGATAAAGTTTGATTATTTGTATTAATTGGGTAACTTACTTTGCAAGAATTGAAATTAGGTCAAATGTAGATAATCATAAAATAAATTGTTTAATTTATATTATTTGTTATTTGATTCTTGTGTTATGAAAAGTTTCAATTTTTCCCCTTTAGGTTTTATAGATTAAATTTGAACTCAAAAAGTTTTGTGTTGAAATTTAAATAGTTGAAACCCTAATGTTTTGAAATATTTCAAAACTTGCCCTCAAGTTTTGGAATTTAAAAGTTGATTAAAAGTTTAATTTAGGAATGTTAAATTCTAAAACCCTAGTATTGTTTTGAAAAGTTCAAATCACACCCTTATGGTTTTATTAATTAATTAAAGTGTATAATTAAAAGAGATTTAGTAAATCCTTAAAGTTTTGGTGTACAATTTAATTAAAAGTATAATTATTAAATTAGACCACCTAGTATTTTAAAAGTGTAAAATACACCCTATACTATATATAGCATTAAAAGTCTAACATTATATATATTTATGAGTAAAAGTCAGTCTTACCGTTAGTAGGCCTCATTCACGAAACTGGTCTATAAGGGGTGTTTAAGGAAATTGCCTATAAAATGGCGATTGAATGGGTATCCACTCTTACCCACCGCACTCTTGACTAGTGGAGGGTCGTTAGCCGAACGGGTAGGATAGGACAGAAACCTTCCATGAAATTACACTTTGTACCCTTGTGAAGACGTTAGTGGAGCGTGTGTGGTTAACCGACACACTAAATGGTTCTAAGCAAAGGTAGAAAAGGGTGACTCAATGTTTGTCATAGTTCGGTGGAGCGTGTGTGGTTTATCGGCACATCAAATAGGTGACTGTAACATGTGAGGGTACCATGTAGATTTGCATGGTTATTCATACCCGCTTTGTGATCCTCGACATCCCAATCACAAACTAGAGGGGCATATCGAGATTTCAACATGCCATTGAAAAGGTTCAATGAATCTCAAAGGATCTAGGAGTTTTCAATACATTTAAGACTTAATCTGTTTTTCGTTTTTCATGGTGGAAAATTAGTGAATCGTCATTCACTTACCTTCAAATGTTCTGCAATTTAGGTTACGACATCCCTCTCCCGAGTTGTGGAATATTGTGTTGGGCCCTAGCCTTAATATCTCATTTGGGTGATTTATTAAGGACTCAATCGATCAACTAACTTGAATTTGTTTTCTCCCGTTTTGTAGATGTCAAAGTACGACAACTATGGTCTTCCCAAATCCCGTGGAACAAGCATTCCACCTGAAGATGATATTCCACGATTCGATTGAGGAACAAGAAATCGTGCATCACTTCCTCCACCTCCTCCCGTTATTCTCCCTAACCCACAAGATCGAAGAATTGAAAGGTTCAATGTCACTAAAGCCCTATTGGAAATGAAATATGAAGATGGTAAACCCGTGTGTGCCCACGTTCTAGGAATGAAATCACACATCGATAGGTTGATAATGTTGGGTGCGTCATTCCCGGATAAGTTGGCTTTGAACTGGGTTCTGTAGTCACTTCCCGAATCATATAATGAGTTCAAAAGAAAGTATTGTATGATGGATCATGACGAAAACCTCATTGACCTAACTTACATGCTCATTGCTGTTGAATCAGAAATGATTTGGCAAAGCAATGGAGCATATTTGTTGGGAAAGTCAACCAACCATACTTCCGAGGACGTTCTAAAAGAACCGACCTGCGTTTGCTGCCAAGAGAAAGGGCGTTGGATACAAGTCTACCCTAAGAGCCTGAAGAGTCCAGAAGATGGGAGAGTCAAAGAGTATGGTTGTGCTTCAGGTAAAATCCACTATCTAACTACATTAAGTTCTTATTCGTTGATTATTAATACATGATGTGATAAGATTGCATTTGAATGTTTTGCAGGATCAATGAAAAGAGAGGAAGCTTGATGGAAAAGCAAGATGAGTCTAATCACAAAGAAATGGATCTCGATCGCATGGACTTGAATATTAGATTTTGAGCTTAGAAAGTTATGATAGAGTTGTTAGGAATATTTGATTACATAGTTTTTCAGTTGATTTTGCATTGTAAGGACAAGTGTTTTCCGTTGCTTTTATGAATAAAATAAATTTTGGTTTGATTCATTTATTTATTTATTTCCTTGCAATGAAATCGTTATGAAAAATTGATGTTTGCATATTTCTACAACGAATGGATGTGATTCTTAATTATGTTATTTGTGGAAAGGTCTAGAATTTACCAAATAGGGAAAGTTTCTCATCGCCCAAGATTCAATTGGACAGAAACTTGGAATCATGCAACTTGGTTGCACGATGAATGAGAAATTTCATATTTGGAAATTAGACTAAGTCGTTGACAAAATGTCAAGTGAACGACTAGGAGATCGAGTACACAAATTTGTGTTGATCAAGTCCACCACAAGAGTAACAAAGATATTCTTCATGATTCACTAAAGGTTTAGTAAATATGATTATACTTATAAGATTAAGTGTAATTCTGAATTGATTGAAAAGGTTTAAATCAATAGCAGAACGAATAAGACGAATCAAGTAGGCAGAAAGATAAAAGTTTCTCTATTCTAAGAAGAAGGGAGAGTACTTTTTATTATGTTTTATGATAAGTGTTAATGATTAAGAACCATATCTCAATTGATTCTCTAACTGAATATTTGTGCAAGAAGAGGAATCGAGAATTGAAGAAATAGTTAAATCAAGAAGTCAATCATACTTCGTTCCAAAACCAAATCTTAGAGTTAAGATTATGACATTGAGTAACAAGTCTTAAGAACATTTATAACATTCATCAAATGTAGAATTTGGAAAAAGGTTTTCTTATTCATGCACATTTGAAATTGGAAAGTTGTGATGTCTTGGATAAGACAAAGACCAACTAGGACCAATTTATGAAGTGTTTTGTCTTGATAAAAGCTACACTAACTCTTGAATATTTGTTTTGTCTAGAAATGCTTATTGAAAAAAGAATCTTATATGTCAAGGAGTCAGTGGGAGTCTTAATGGTCTTGAAAAGTTTCAAGAACTAATCAAGAATAAACCTTATCGATCATCACTAGCACACGAGTAGAGGTATACAACCTATCGTGTTGACATTATCTTGTTTCTGTGCCGTTCCAATCGAGTTAATTATGCATATGAGTTCTATGAGTTCTCATTTGAGTGCATAAAAGGCAAGGACATTAATTAATGAAAAGTACATTGATGGGAAAGGGTGAGCTGCTTAACTACTTGGAAGACATGGTGGGCAGCCGTTTTACCATAAGGCAAGAAATCAAGATTAAGAAAGTTTGGTCTATATGAGTTCGAATTTGTTGTAAACCTTGTTTTTGACAAATTCACATGGATAGGAACACATACACCATTAAAATCTAAATGACATAAGATTCCCTCCTTCATGAAAATGACTGTGATAAAATTCTTTCACTAATAGAGATTTTAAGAAGATAGTGATTGTGAAATTGTATTCTCAAATTCGATTATGGTTACGATATCCCTTTCCATGATTCAAATTGTGAGATTTGGCAATTAGTCTTAATTGTTTAGACACACATATGAGTTGTCTAAAGGAAAGGTGTATAAGCTTAGATAAAGGATTATCAAAGCATTAAGTATTAGAAACATGAACTTAAGAAATTCAATAAGTATTGTTTTCTGGAAGTTAAGTTGGTTTCTGAATACATGTCAAAGCTAGTGGGAGCATAAGTGTTATGTTTATAATAATCATCATGATAGTGGGAGCATAAATGTTATGATTGTATGATTATTAAGGCTAGTATTGCAAGTTAGCAATATTAATTATAGAAACAAGAGTCATACTTTGCAAAGTAGTAAGGATGTAAAGTTGTTTTGCTATAATTAAGGGAGAGAATATTATGCTTCATTTCAAATCTAAAGGCTTAGGTTGTGGAATGTTAATAAATTTAGTCAAGGATACATAGTATGTTCTTAAATTCGAATTATAAGAACGTGGCACATAAAATATTATGGCAGAAGATTGATAAAGTATTAAATCTTCATGTAAGACATTATGCATCGTGTCCCATACGCTTCAGGTATAGGATCGATTGTAAATGCTATAATATTTGACCATTCTAAAATTTTTTCAAATGTCTAGCGCATTTAGAGGGAAAAAGGACAAGAATCGGTTTTGACTAAGATAATTAAACAACTATCAAAGGATAATCCAGAGTTCGCTGAGGATTGGTCGCTTGTGAGTAGTTGGAAGTATAGTATTGGATGGACTATATCGACATTATTATGAATAGAAAAGATTCTATTAAGAATGAGTTGTCATATGGAAAATATGGAAATGTTTCCATATTGGGAGTTAGATATCTATGTCTAGATTAGAAAGTTTTATGAAAAAGGATGTTCAAAGGAATGTACTTTGAGTGAGAGACATCACGTCTATGGAATTGTATTGTAACAATCTCAGATAGAGGAATTTGTAATTTCATTAGCAATAGTCATTGTGACTTTTGTGCTATGACATTACGAAAGGATCATTGCATAAAATGTTAGAATCTAACATATTCTATAAGTGGCAAGAATTTGATATTCTTTCACTTGTGGAAAGGATTAGGAGTTGTGAAATGAGTATGATTGGAAATGTGTTCATTTGGTCTATTTCACAAAGTAAGAACCATAGGTAAACATTGTGTTCATACTAAGAGCATGGGACAAGTGTTGTAATTCAAGTAAGAAGTTGATTACCCAAAACAACAAATAATGAGTAATCGATATGGTGATAAATAAAAGGTGTTTTATTTATACTCAAAGGTTTGAGGCCATATGGGATTAGTATTATTCTTGTGTTTCACTTTGCATGTTTTGACTTCCTGAATAATTTAATTGGTTGAGAACAGTCAAATTATTCAAACAGGCCGCAGTCGTTCATATGTTGGAAGTAGATATGAATGAAGACTGTCGTGAATTGGTGTGTGGATTGTCTAAAGTGTATTAGACATAAGCAATTGTTTGCTACAATGTTCATGAGTGCTTATGAATATGATTTGAACATTGGATTAAACCCACGCTCACTTGGATCACTTCATGGATTTTTTATCACTAGTGATTGGTGAGACGATAACATCTTATATTCTTGAAACCGATATGTGTAAGTTGTATCTTGCAAATCGGTTGCAGATTGATAATATGTAAACGCACCAGTAACTTGGTGTTATAAAACATATTGTTGTGTGTAATTCGGTAAGTGAGTGCAAGCGAGTATTGGGTCAAAGTTTATCCATTCCTTTTATCCAAAGTAGAATAAAAGCGATATCTGTGGGCCCCTAGATGATTTAGTGATGGCACCTAAGCGCTTGGACTAGCCGGGACTAAATTGATGTGTTCGATTGTAGTCTGTTATCAGTCGTCATAAATCTGAATTCGGGAAACAGCACATAGACAGAGAGAATGATTTAGATCCATGTCTTAGTCTATACGATATCTAGAATGGAGGAATATATGATCCCTTATCTAAAGGACATGCGTATATGATAAGACCAAAGTTGACAACGGCTTTAGAAAGCTACGATTGCAGATCAGGATCTGAAGTCATACGCGGAATAGTTATTAGACTTATTCAAGTGCGAGACTGTTGGATTAGTGTCTAAGTCCATAACTATTTTGGTATGTACTTGACCCGATGGTGCATGGTCCTTTTGGGTTGCCTTCACCAAAGCAACTTGATAGGATGAATTATGGAGAGAAAGGATTAAATATGATTTATTAATATATTATGAGAATAATATATTAATGGAGAAATCATATTGTTTAATTAATATTAGTCAAGAATTAGTAAGAATTAAGTTTGTCGCTAAAAGACATTAATTAAACTTAAGGGATTGGAACTGTGAATTGTGTGATAGTTGAATATTGGGCTAATGAACTCCATATTAAAGGGGTGGACGAATTCTATGGGGAAAACCATTAGAAATCGTCCAAAGGACTTTAAGAAAGGAGTCCATGGGTTGCTTAGGGCCTAAGCATCCAAATTAGGGTTTCCTTGTTAGATAACCCTAATAGCCTCGCTATTTAAGGACCCCTTGGGCACCAAAAACGTGGGAAACTAAATCCTTAGGGTTTCCACACATTTTGGGCAGCCTCCTTCTCTTCTCTTATTCATGCTCTTGCTCTTGGTGTTTGTGAACCATTAGAGGAGTGACATTTGTGACTCTAAGCTTTCTAAAGTCATTACAAGAAGGATTTGAGATTGTTATTACTACATAATAATCAAGGTATGATCTAAACCCGAATTCATATGTTATATTGATTATCATATTCTAGATCTAGGGTTTATAGTCTTGGATGAATTGCATGTACAATAGAGTAACCTAGATCCAAGCATTAGGGTTTGTATGAGAACATAGGATGTTCTTATGGCTAAAACCCATCACCTAAGTGCAACAAGTGCGGTCTCCATCACAACGGAGAATGCAGAGATATGCAGTGCACCAGTTGCAATCGGAAGGGGCACACGGCAAAGTACTGCAAGACCTACCTGTTGGATTAATGTCTAAGTCTATAACTATAATTGGTAAGACTTGACCCGACCCGACATGATCCATTTGGGTTGCATGGCATCATGCATTTGGATAGACTAAAATGAGAAAAATAACACTTAAGGTTTGTTAACATATTATAAGTTCTAATATATTAATAAGGTTATTTAATTAGTATTGATCAAGAATTAATTTGGAATTAATTAAGTGATCAAAAGAAGACTAATTAAATATATGGGTTGATTCTGTAACTCATTCATTCTTATATATGTGGGCTTGTGATCCAAGATTTATTATGTTGGACTAAGTCCATGGGGTGACCAATGGATACTCCATGGAGGTTAAAATCCATGGAGCATAAGGAATGGGTAAAGTCATGAGTTACATGGTATAACCCTAATAGCCACCATATAAAAGAATCCCATGGCTTAAGAAATCATGTACTATGTGTGAGTGTGAGGGCTAAACGATTTCAAGGAGTGTTCAAGTTTCTCTCAAGTTATTCCAAGTGTATTTGGTGTTGTGTGAACCATTTGAGGTGTCACACTTGGGGCACTAGGCACTCAAGCTTCATGAAGACTTTCTACATCAAAGAGGTTTGTAATTCTAACTTGATATATTCATATGAATCATGTTATTATGCTAGTTAGGATGAATACCTTGGAAAGTTCATATTTATATGTATAATAGAGAAAACATAGATCCAAGGTATTTAGGGTTGCATGTACACTTAGGAGTGTTAGAATGCTCAAAACCCAACAGTGGTATCAGAGCCACAAGTTATTTTCTGTTATATTGATGCAAATATTTTATTTTCAAAGTTGAAAAAAAGGAAAAAAAAACATGAAGTTTGTCAAATTTTAAGATAATTACTTGTTCTTGTGAAAAGCTAATTATTTGTAAAATTTGAATAACTTGCTATATGAGATGAATTAAGTCAAATTAATAAAAGATAAAATGATATGATTATTTTATTAGTTGTAAAAGTTTGATCTAAAGAGTTTTATTTTTTGAAACCTCCATAAGTTATGGATATGAAAAGGTTTTAAAAAAAATAGATTCAAAGTTTTTATGGAGTTACAAAATTTGGTGTTAATGTTTTAAACAATTCCATAACTTAAGAATAAGTTATGGATCACCAAAAGTTTTTTGTGTTACCTTATTTTATGAGTGAATTTAGATTAATGAAAAAAATTATGTGATAGTTGGTTTTAATACAAATTAATCCAAAAGAAATTGATAAAATTTGTTTATGTAACTTAAAAGTCACATTTATGAATCTTAAAACTCATAAAAGTTAACATAGGTTACAAAAATGAAGAGTCGTGTTTTCATTGAATGCTTTGATGACTCCATAACTTGTCCTCAAGTTATGGAGGTTCAAGAGTCACTTCATTAAATCATTAAAATGTGTAACCTTAATTAATTCCATATGTTACAAATAAAGAAAAAGTTACATTCTTTTATTAGTTTAAAGTCTTCCATAACTTGTCCTCAAGTTATGGAACTTGAAGAGTTTTTGGATTAAAACTACTTTAAACACATAAGTTATGGAATTAATTAGTTTTGAATATTTTCAAAACATGCCCTCAAGTTTTGGAATTTGAAAAGTTTTCTCTTATGAATACTTTAATTCCAAGTTAGCCCTTTAGAATTTTAAAAGTTAAAATTCAACCCTTATACTTTATAATATTATAAGTTAATAATATTTATATATATATGTATAAGAGTAAAGTCAGTCTTACCATTAGTAGGCATCATTCACGAAGCCGGTCTATAAGGGGGGTATAAGGTTACTGCCTATAAAATGGCAGTTTAATTGGTGTCCACTCTCACCCACCGCTTCCTTGACTGGTGGAGGGTCGTTAGCCGAACAGGTAGGACAAGGACTGTAATTCTGCCTTCGTTAAAAGTATTAATGATAAATACTAAGTAACTAAACCTTTTATAAATACCCAATCTTAGTTACTTAGGAAAATTTGAATAAGGTGCTAATCCATGAAATTACACTTTGCACTTTGTTTAAGTCGGTTAGTGGAGCGTGTGTGGTTAACCAGCACACTAACCTGGACTTAACAAGGTAGGCAAAGGGTAACTTAATATTTATCATAGTATCGGTGGAGCGTGTGTGGTTAACCGGCACATCGATTAAGGGGTAAATATTAAGGGTACCCAGTACATTTGCATGGTTACTTCACACCTTGTTTTGTGATCCTCGGCATCCCACTCACAAAACCTGAAGGGCACAGTCGAGATTGAAACATGCCATTGAAAAGTTCAATGAATCTCAAAGATCTAGGAGTTTTAAAACCAATTAAAACCGAATAATACATTTAGTTTATCTTGGTGGAAATTGGTGAATCGTCATTCACCTACCTTCAAATATTTTATAGCTTGGATTACGGCATCCCTCTTCCACATTATAAAAGTATTGTGTTGGGTCCTAGCCTTAATATTTCATATTGGGTGTCATATTAAGGACTTTAAATCAACTATCTTGAATATCTCCCAAAAAGATGTCTGGTTTAGACATTTATGATCTTCCCAAATCTCTTGAAACAAGCTTTCCTAAATGAAGATGATGTCCCATGGAAATCATACTTCTTTCACATCCTCCAATTATTCTCCTTAACCCACAAGTTCTTGAAAAGTTTAAGGTCACTCAAGCCCTATTGGTAAGCAAAAGTCTATGTGTGATCACATCTTGGAGATGTAGTCACGTATTGACAAGTCGGGAGAGTTGGGTGTCAAAGTCTTGTGAAAGTTGGTGGTTCAATCACTTTCAAAGTCACATAGTGAGTTCCTTTGGGACTCCTATGAAACAGAATATGACAAGACCCTTCATGATCTTATCTGTTTGCTAAGATCAACTTCCTAAAACTTGTGGACATTGACAATACTGACATTGGATATCTAGTAAAGCTCTCTCTTCCCAATGGAAAGGTATCAGCCATAGTCAACTCAGTTGACCAAATGGTAAAAAGAGAGGCTAAGTCTGAGATAGTCCCATTATCAAGGGTCCATAGGTAACTATTGCCAAAGGAAGGGGCATTGGTTGCAAAGCTGCCAAATTTACCTAAGGATGTTAAAGTCAATAAGTTTGGCTCTACTTCAGGTAAAGTCCATTGTCTAACTCTATTAAGTACATGCTCGCGAAGATGGATTTCAATCGCATGGTTCGGTGATCAGAATTTTGGGCTATTACTTAAGAGTTATGATATTTATATTGCTTAGGAATAGATAACAACAAGGTTTTCATATGGATTGTAAGGATAAGGTTTTCCGTAAAGTTTTAAAATAAAAGAAAAAGGTTTTGATTTTATTTATTTTAAGTATCCTTACAATGACATTTGTGAAAAGTTATTGCTTATAAGATTCCACTGATAACAATATTGGAAAAATAGATTTGATTCTTTCGGTTGTGGTAGTGTCTAATATTACCAAATAAGGAAATATTCTCATCACCCAAGGTTCAATTGGACCGAAACTTGGAATCATGCAAGTGTATAGTATGATGAATGAGAACTTTCAGCTTGGAAAATTAAGACTAATTCCTTATGTGAATAAGGAAAGGACTAAGGGATCGAGTACACATTCTTGTGCACTGGTCAAGTCCACCACAAAAGATCAAGAAGACTATTCGTCATGATTTACTTAAGTTCAGTAAATATGGTTATACTTATAAGATTAAGTATAAGTCTATATCATTGGAGAAGTTTCAATGTGAGACAGAACGAATAAGAAGAATCAAAGTATGGCAGAAAGATAAAAGTTTCTCAAGTCTGAAAAAGATGGGAGAGTACTTTAGTATCATGTTATATGATCATCTTAATGATTTAGAGACCTTATCACAATTCATCCTCTAAGTGCATTCTGATAGTTATGAAGAGGAGTTATGAATTGTTGAAGTGGTTAAATCAAGAAGATGAGTCATACTTCGTTCCAATACAAGTCTTAGAGTTATACTCTAAAATTGTAACTTGAGTGACATATCTTAAAGAAGGTTTAAAACACTTGTCAACTGTAAGAGTAACAGTTTTCTACTCATGTACATTTGAAATTGGTAAGTTGTGATGTTTTGGATAAAACAAGACCAACTAAGGCCAATTATGTGAATTGTTTGTCTTGATTAGAATCCACACTATCTCTTGAATATTTGACAAGAAAGTCTTATATGTCTAGAGGACAGTGGGAGTCTTAATGCTCTTGAAAGTTTCAAGACTTAATCAAGAATAAAACCTAATGTCCTTCACTAGCACATGACTTAAGGTTTATAACCTATCATGATGAAATTTTTGTGCCTATTCAAGTTGGCTTTGCATAGGAGTTCTGAGAGTTGTCAATTGGTTGCACAACAACTTGAAAGCAATGGCAGGCCCTTGAGCTGCCAGATGGCAAGAATTTAAGATTACACAAGTTTAATCCATATGAGTTTGGATTTATCACTAACCTTGTCTTGTGATTATGGTTTTGACAAATTCACATGGATAAGAACACATACACTATTAAATCTAAGTGTCATAAGGTTTCTCTCCGATTCATGAAAATGATGGTGAGGAAACACTTTCACTAAGTAGATTTTAGCTAGATAGCAATTGTGATATTTACATTCTCAAAGTCGTTAGTGGAGAGTGTGTGGTTTACCTGATGGGTTTTGGTCATAAGAACATCCTATGTGCTCATACAAACCCTAATGCTTGGATCTAGGTTTCTCTATTGTACATGCAAGTTATCCAAGACTATAAACCCTAATTCTAGCATTCAAGTAATCATATTAACATAAGAGTAGGTTTAAGATGTTACCTTGATTGTTATGTAGCAATAACAATCCCAAATCTCCTTGTATTGACTTTAGAAAGCTTAGAGTCACAAGTGTCACTCCTCTGATGGTTCACAAACACCATAAGCAAGAGGATGGGGAGGAGAGAGGATGGAGGCTGCCCAAAACGTGTTCTAACCCTAGAAGAGAAGTCTACCACGCTTTTGAGCCTTAAGGGTTCTATATATAGTGAGGCTATTAGGGTTATCTAACAAGGAAACCCTAATTTGGATGCTTAAGCCCTAAGCAACCCATGGAGCCCTTTCTTTAAGGCCTTGGACGATTTCCTTATGGGTTTCCCCATAGAATTTGTCCATCCCTTAATACAAGGCAATCCATGGCCCAAATTGCAATTATCTTATAATTACAATTCCAGTCCCTTATGTTTAATTGATCTCTTTTAGTCACAAAACTAATTACTAATTAATTATTGACTAATATTAATTAAACAATATGATTTCTCCTTTAATATATTATTCTCATAATTTATTAATAAATCATATTTAATCCTTTCTCTCCATAATTCATCCTATCAAGTTGCTTTGGTGAAGGCAACCCAAAAGGACCATGCACCATCGGGTCAAGTACATACCAAAATTGTTATGGACTTAGACACTAATCCCACAGTCTCCCACTTGGATAAGTCTAATAACTATTATGTGTATGACTTCAGATCCTGATCTGCAATCGTAGCTTTCCAAAGCCGCTGTCAACTCTGATCCTATCAGATACGCGTGTCCTTAGATAAGGGATCATATATTCCTCCATTCTAGATATCGTATGAGACATGATTTCTAATTATTCTCTTTGTACTATATCTCGATTTCCGATTTATGACGACTGACTAATTGAACAAATCAAATTAGCCCTAGCCCGGCCGAGCATTTACATTTGTCATCACTAAACCATCGAGGGGCCCAAAGATATCGCTTTTATCCTTCTTTGGATAAAAGGAACGGATAAACTTTGATACAATGCTTTCTTGCACTCACTCACCGAATCACACACAATAATATGTTTTATAACACCAAGTTACTGGTGCGTTTACATATTATCAATGTGCAACTGATTCGCAAGATACAACTCACACATCTCGGTTTCAAGAATATAAGATGTTATCGTCTCACCAATCACTCGTGATACAATCCATGGAGTGATCCAAGTGAGCGTGGGTTTGATCCAATGCTCAAATCATATTCATAAGCACTCATGAACGTTGCAGCAAACATTTGCTTATGTCTAATGCCCTTTAGACAATCCACACACCAATTCATGACAGTCTTCATTCATACCTATTTCCAATATATGAACGACTGTGGCCCGTTTGAATAATTTAACTGTTCTTAACCAATTAAATTATTCAGGAAGTCAAAACATGAAAAATGTGAAACACAAGAATAATACTAATCCCATATGGCCTCAACCATTTGAGCATAAATAAAACACCTTTTATTTATCACCATATCGATTACTCATTATTTGTCGTTTCGGGTAATCAACTTCTTACTTGAATTATTACACTTGTCCCATGCTCTTAGCATGCACACAATGTTTACCTATGGTTCTTACTTTGTGAAATAGACCAAATTGAGCACATTTCCAATCATTCTCATTTCACAACCCCAAATCCTTTTTCATAAGTGAAAGAATATCAAATTCTTGCTACTTATGGAATATGCTAGATTCTAACATTTTATGCAATGATCCTTTCGTAATGTCACTACACCAAAGTCACAAAGACTATTGCCAATGATATTACAAAGTCCTCTATTGGAAATTGTTATAAGACAATTCCTTAGATATGATGTCTCTCACTCAAACTACATTCCTTTGAACAACCCTTTTGCATAAAAGTTTCTAATCTAGACATAGATTTTCAATATTCAATTCCCAATATGGATACATTTCCATATTTTCCATATGACAACTTATTCTTAATAGAATCTTTTCTATTCATAATAAGTCGATATGGTCCATTCAATACTATACTTCCAACTATCCACAAGCGACCAATCCTCGGCGAACTTCGGATTGTCCTTTGATAGTTGTTTAATTATATTAGTCAAAACCAATTCTTGTCCTTTTCCCTTTAAATGCGCTAGACATTTGGAAAATTTTAGAATGGTCAAATATTATAGCATTTGCAATCGATCCCATACTCGAAGCATATTGGACACGATGCATAATGTCTTACATGAAGATTTAATACTTTATTAATCTTCTGCCATAATATTCTATGTGCTACGTTCTCAAAATTCGAAGTATGAAGAGGAATGCCATAATCATAATCGAAATTTGTGAACACACTATGTTTCCTTGACTAAATTATTAACATTCCACAACATAAGCCTTTAGATTTGAAATAAAGCATAAGATTCTCTCCCTTAATTATAGCAAAACAACTATTCAACCTTTACAACTTTGCAAAGTATGACTTTTGTTTTTCTATAATTAATATTGCTAACTTGCAATACTTTCCATAATAATCATGCAATCATAACATTTATGCTCCCACTATCATGATGAACATAACACTTATGCTCCTACTAGCTTTGACATGTATTTAGAAAACAACTTAACTTACAGAAAAACAATACCTATTGAATTTCTTAAGTTCATGTTTTTAATACTTAATGCTTTGATAATCCTTTATCAAGGCTTCTTAATCTCATACACCTTTTATCCAAGATAGCTCATATGTGTCTTAAACAATTAAGAATAATTGCCAAATCTCACAATTCGAATCATGGAGAGGGATACCGTAACCATAATCAAATTTGAGAATGCAATTTTACAATTGCTATCTTCTTAAAATCTCTCTTAGTGAAAGCATTTTCTCACAGTCATTTTCATGAAGGAAAAAATCTTATGACACTTAGATTTAACCGGTGTATTTGTTCCTATCCATGTGAATTTGTCAAAACCAAAGTTTATGACAAATTCAAACTCATATGGATCGAACTTTCTTAATCTTGATTTCTTGCCTTATGGTAGCACAGCTGCCCACCATGTCTTCCAAGTAGTTAAGCAGCTCACCTTTTCTTATCAATGTACTTTCCATTGATCAAGGTCCTTGCCTTTTATGCATTCAAATGAGAACTCATAGGACTCACATGCATAATTAACTCGATTGGATTGGCACAGAAACAAAATAATGTCGACATGATAGGTTGTAAACCTCAACTCGTGTGCTAGTGATGATCGATAAGGTTTATTTTTGATTTGTTCTTGAAACCTTTCAAGTCCATTAAGACTCCCACTAACTCCTTGACATATGAGATTCTCTTGTCAATAACCATTTCTTGACAAACAAATATTCAAGAGTTAGTGTAGCTTTTATCAAAACACTTCATAAATTGGTCTTAGTTGGTCTTTGTCTTATCCTAGACATCACAACTTTCCACATTTGATGAATGTAATAAACCTTCTTAATACTTATCACTTATAGCCACAATCTTAACTTTAAGACTTGTTATTGGATCGAAGTATGATTGACCTTTTGATTTAACCATTTCTTCAATTCTTGATTCCTCTCCTTAAACATACAATTGTACTAAGACTCACTTAGAGGATCAATTGAGATATGGTTCTTAATCATTAAGACCTATCATAAAGCATAAAAGGTACTCTCCCTTCTTCTTAGAATAGAGAAACTTTTATCTTTCTGCCTACTTGATTCTTCTTATTCGTTTTGCTATTGATTTAAATCTTTTTAATCAATTTCGAATTACACTTAATCTTATAAGTATAATCATATTTACTAAACCTTTAGTAAATCATGACGAATATCTTTGTTACTCTTATGGTGGACTTGATGAACACGCAACTTTGTGTGCTCGATCTCCTAGTCCTTCACTTGACACTTTGTCAACGAATTAGTCTAATATTAAATTTCTCACTCATCGTGCAACCAGGTTGCATGATTCCAAGTTTCTGTCCAATTGAAACTTGGGCGATGAGAAACTTTCCTTATTCGGTAAATTCTTCGACTTTCCATAAATAACATAATAAGAACCAAATCCACTATTACTAATAATAGAAACATTCAAACATCAATTTTTCATATACGCCATTGCAAGGATAAATAAATAATATAAAATCAAAATTTATTTTATTGTAGAAAAATTTGTCCTTACAATGCAATTCATTGAAAAATGATGCTAATACATCTTTCTTAGGAATCTAATTCTAACTCTAGGTAGTAGCTCAAGAATCTAATCTTCGAGAAATGCGATCGAAATCCATTTCTTCACGGTTAGATTTTGCTCACTTCTTCCCTTAAGCTTCCTTCTTTTCTTCGATCCTACAAAACATCAATTGTAATCTTATCACTTCTTCCCTTAAGCTTCCTTTCTTTTCTTAGAGCCATACGTTTCGACTCTCCCATCTCTTAGATCTCTTAGGTAAACGGGGCAGCTTCGTCTCCAATGCCCTTTCTATTGGCAATAAAAGCAAATTGACTCTCTTGGAACACGACATGGAACTACTTCAGACGTTGCCTTTCTCTTATGATCAAACTTTTCGATCATAGCATGTCTTTCGTTGCCATTGTCTATATCCATAGAGGTCTTGAAGGCAGATTCACCAATCAACTTTGCTTTTCTATTACGCCAAACCATTGCTGATTCAGCAGCAATAAGCATATAGGTGAGATCTATAAGGGTCATGTCGCGGTTCATCACATAGTACTCTTTTACAAACTCACTATATAAGTTAGGAAGTGACTGAAGAACCCAATCAACAGCCATTTCCTCACAGACAGTGGATCCGAACATTCTTAACCTATCAATGTGTGACTTCATCCCTAGGACGTGTGCACACACCGACTTTCCTTCTTTATGTTTACTTGCCAAAAGGGCTTGAGTGATCTTGAACTTTTCAAGCCTTTGAACTTGTGGGTTAGGGAAAACAATTGGAGGAGGTGGAGGAAGTGAAGCATGATTTCTTGTTCCTCGATCATATCGTGGAATACCATCTTCATGTAGAAAGCTTGTTCCACGGGATTTGGGAAGACCATAGTTGTCGAACTTTGACATCTACAAAACGGGAGAAACAAATTCAAGTTAGTTGATAAATTGAGTCCTTAGTAAATCACCCAAATGAGATACTAAGGCTAGGACCCAACACAATATTCCACAACTCGGGAGAGGGATGTCTTAACTCTAATTGCAGAATATTTGAAGGTAAGTGAATGACGATTCACTAATTTCCACCATGAAGAACGAAAAAGAAATTTAAGTTTTAAATCTATGAAAACTCCTAGATCCTTTGAGATTCATTGAACTTTCAATGGCATGTTTAAATCTCGATATGCCCCTCTTGTTTGTGACTGGGATGCCGAGGATCACAAAGTGGGTGTGAATAACCATGCAAACTTACATGATGCCCTCACATGTTACAGTCACCTATTCGATGTGCCGGTAAACCACACACGCTCCATCGAACTATGACAAACATTGAGTCACCCTTTGCTACCTTTGCTTAGAACCATTTAGTGTGCCGGTAAACCACACACGCTCCACTAACGTCTTCGCAAGGGTACAAAGTGTAATTTCATGGAATTGCATCAATTCACTTTGACTAAGTAACTAAGATTGGGAATTTGAAAAACATTTAGTTACCTTAGTAATTCATTATACTTATAATAGAAGGTTTTGTCCTATCCTACCCATTCGGCTAACGACCCTCCACTAGTCAAGAGTGCGGTGGGTAAGAGTGGATACCCATTCAATCGCCATTTTATAGGCAATTTCCTTAAACACCCCTTATAGACCAGCTTCGTGAATGAGGCCTACTAACGGTAAGACTGACTTTTACTCATACATATATATAATGTTAGACTTTTAATGTTATATATATAGTATAGGGTGTATTTTACACTTTTAAAATATTAGGTGGTCAAATTTAACAATTATACTTTTAATTCAATTAAATTTTAAACCAAAAGCTTTATGGATTTATTAAACCTCTTTTAATTATACACCTTAATTAATTAATAAAACCATAAGGGTGTGATTCGAACTTTTCAAAACAATACTAGGGTTTTACAATTTAACATTCCTAATTAAACTTTTAATCAACTTTTAAATTCCAAAACTTGAGGGCAAGTTTTGAAACATTTCAAAACATTAGGGTTTAGAATTTAAATATACATCACAATTAAACTATTAATCAAAATTTAAATTCCAAAACTTGAGGGAAAGTTTTGAAACCTTTTTCAAAACATTAGGGTTTTAACTATTTAAATTTCAAAACAACAAAACTTTTGGGTTCAAATTTAAACTATAAAACCTAAAGGGGAAAACATGAAACTTTTCAAAGCACAAGTATCAAATATAAAATAATCTAAATTAACATTTAATCACATAATTATCCATATTTGATTTATTTAATGATTTTTTGCAAAACGATTTACCAATTTAATCAAAATAATTAATCAATTATCACATAAGGAAACAAATATTTTATTAATTGATAAATATCTTTAATTAGATCAAGAATATAGTCAAATATATCATAAAATCGGATTTATATTGATCTAATATGATAAGGCAACTATCCTTAAGCAAAAACAACAAGAAATCCCGGTTTTCCCTCCTTCTGACGAGCCGACTCGCTGAGTCAGGCATGGACTCGTCGAGTCAACATGGACTCGGCGAGTTCACCTATGGACTCGGCGAGTCCAGCCTCCAGAAACACAAAAAACGAATTTTTTAATCATACAATGCATCAATACAATAGAAACCAGTCTAGGCTCTGATACCACTGATGGGTTTTGGTCATAAGAACATCCTATGTGCTCATACAAACCCTAATGCTTGGATCTAGGTATCTCTATTGTACATGCAAGTTATCCAAGACTATAAACCCTAATTCTAGCATTCAAGTAATCATATTAACATAAGAGTAGGTTTAAGATGTTACCTTGATTATTATGTAGCAATAACAATCCCAAATCTCCTTGTATTGACTTTAGAAAGCTTAGAGTCACAAGTGTCACTCCTCTAATGGTTCACAAACACCATAAGCAAGAGGATGAGGAGGAGAGAGGATGGAGGCTGCCCAAAACGCATTCTAACCCTAGAAGAGAAGTCTACCATGCTTTTGAGCCTTAAAGGTTCTATATATAGTGAGGCTATTAGGGTTATCTAACAAGGAAACCCTAATTTGGATGCTTAAGCCCTAAGCAACCCATGGAGCCCTTTCCTTAAGGCCTTGGACGATTTCCTTATGTGTTTCCCCATAGAATTCGTCCATCCCTTAATACAAGGCAATCCATGGCCCAAATTGCAATTATCTTATAATTACAATTCCAGTCCCTTAAGTTTAATTGATCTCTTTTAGTCACAAAACTAATTACTAATTAATTATTGACTAATATTAATTAAACAATATGATTTCTCCTTTAATATATTATTCTCATAATATATTAATAAATCATATTTAATCCTTTCTCTCCATAATTCATCCTATCAAGTTGCTTTGGTGAAGGCAACCCAAAAGGAACATGCACCATCAGGCCAAGTACATACCAAAATAGTTATGGACTTAGACACTAATCCAACATTACCGACACACTAACATGGACTTGTGAGAAGTGGCAAAGGTCTAAACAATTAAGACTATGATTACAACATCCCTTTTCATAGTTCTGAAATTGTTTAGACACACATGTGAGCTATCTGAGAGAGGTGTATGATTTTGATAAAGTTTTATCAAAACAATGTAGTATCAGAAATCTGAACTTTGGTAAGAAAGTCAATAAAGTATTGATTTCTAGAAGTCCAGCTGATTTTTGAGTACATGTCAAAGCTAGTGGGAACATAAGTGTTATGCTAATAATCATCATGTTAGTGGGAGCATTATAATTATGATAAATGTTGCAAGTTAGCAATGTTAATTATAGAAAACAAAAGTTTCAATTGGGAAAGAGTTGTTTTGCTATAATTAAGGTAGAGGAAATTATACTTCATCTCAAATCTAAAAGCTTAGATTGAGGTTTTAATCGTATTTAGTCAAGGAAATATATATGAATTCCATGTTGGAATGGCTCAACATAAGGAAATTCTATATATGTGTTCATTATTTGCGTTCTAAAATTCAATTATGATTACGACATCCCTTTTCATAATCTGAATTATGAGAACTTGGCAAATTGAAATGGAAATATTATAGCAAAAGACTGGTTTAGCCTTTATGTGAGACATCATGAATCGTGTCCCATATGCTTCGGATATACGATCGATTACATGTGCTATATTCATCCGTTCTAAAATTTTCCAAATGCCTGGGGCATTAAGAAGGGAAAAGGTCTTGAATTGGATATGACTAAAAGGATTAAACAATTGTCGAGGACAATATAAGGTTTACCAAAGATTGGTTGCTCAAGGACAGTTGGAAGTATAATGATAATTCTGGAAGGATCATATTCACATAATCTGTAAGGAGGCAACTCTTGTTTAGAAGTGATAGTGAAAATGGAATATGGAAATGTTTCAAAGTTAGAAATTATTCAATCTAAGTAAGATTAGGAAACTTAATGCAAGAAGGATGTTTCCAAGGAGTTGATCTCCTTTGGAATGCTCTGTAATGTTTATTGTCAAGTCTTTGCGACTTTATGCATAAACATTACAAGAGGATCTATGTATATAAGTTTAGAATCTAACATATTTCAGTAAATGGCATGAATTTGGAATTCTTGCATTTTCATTAAGGATTTGGGACTATAAAAACAGGATCACTGGAGTTATGTTCAATTGATCTAATTCAAAAAGTAAAGATCATAGACAAACATAATATGCATACTTGGTGTTTGGCATGACTAGTGTTTAGAAAACATAGTGTACATGCTCGGAGCATGGGACAACTAGTGTTTTAATTCAAGAATAAATTTGATAGCTAAAACAGTATACAATGAATAATGTGTAATCACATGGTGATTAAATAAAAGGTGTTTTATTTATGTTTATAGGTTTTGATACCATATTGGATTCAATTATTATTGTGTTTCATTTTTGCATGTTTTAACTTCCAGAATAACTAGGTCATTGTTCTGGATGACTAAGTTATTCAAACCATCCACAGTCGGTCATATGTTGGAAGTAGATATGAATTAAGACTATCATGGGTTAGCTTGTAGAGGTCTAAGATGTTGGACAAAGGGCTACAACACTCATGAGTGCTCATAAGTTCTGAGTATTGGATTCAACCCGCGCTCATTGGAATCACTTCATGGATTTTATCACGAGTGATCATGAGACGATAATATCTTATATTCTTCAAACTTAGAGATATGAGTTGTTACTATGAGTTGGTTGTACATTGATTGCACGAAAACGCATTCGGTAACTTGGTGTTATAAAACGTGCCTTTGTGTATGATTCAACAAGTAGAAGAACACGCCATATGAGTCGAAGTTTATCTTTTCCTTTTACCATCGGGATAAAAGCGATATCTGTGGGCCCCTTGATGATTTGATGATGACAAACGGAAGTGCTCGGCCGGGCCAGGAGTGATTTGATTTGTTCAATTAGTCAGTCGTCATAAATCGGAAATTGGGAAACAACAAATGGACAGAGAGAATTATTATAATCCATGTCTCAGTCCGTATGATATCTCGAATGGAGGAATATATGATCCCTTATCTAATGGACAAGTCATTGACAAGGTCAGAGTTCATCTTCAAGGTCAGAGTTCGACAGAAGCTTTTGAGAGCTACGATTGCCAGTCCGTTCTTGAAGTCATACGCAACAATAGTTTTAGACTTATCTAAGTGGGAGACTGTTGGATTAATGTCTAAGTCCATAACTATAATTGGTAAGACTTGACCCGACCCGGCATGATCCATTTGGGTTGCATGGCATCATGCATTTGGATAGACTATAATGAGAGAAATAACCCTTAGGGTTTGTTAATATATTATAAGTTCTAATATATTAATAAGGTTATTTAATTAGTATTGATCAATAATTAATTTGGAATTAATTAAGTGATCAAAAGGAGACTAATTAAATATATGGGTTGATTGTGTAAATCATTCATTCTTATATATGTGGGCTTGTGATCCAAGATTCCTTATGTTGGACTAAGTCCATGGGGTGACCCATGGATACTCCATGGAGGTTAAAATCCATGGAGCATAAGGAATGGGTAAAGTATTGAGTTACATGGTGTAACCCTAATAGCCACCATATAAAAGAATCCCATGGCTCAAGAAATCATGTACTATGTGTAAGTGTGAGGGCTAAACGATTTCAAGGAGTGTTCAAGTTTCTCTCAAGTTATTCCAAGTGTATTTGGTGTTGTGTGAACCATTTGAGGTGTCACACTTGGGGTACTAGGCACTCAAGCTTCATGAAGACTTTCTACATCAAAGAGGTATGTAATTCTAACTTGATATATTCATATGAATCATGTTATTAGGATAGTTAGGATGAATACCTTGGAAAGTTCATATTTGTATGTATAATTGAGAAAACATAGGTCCAAGGTATTTAGGGTTGCATGTACACTTAGGAGTGTTAGAATGCTCAAAACCCGACACTACCCTCCTCAGAACCAGCAACAGGGAAACAACAACAATAATAATTGCAACAACAACAACACCAACAATGGTGGCAACAATGCAGGACCTAGCCACACCTGCTATGGATGTGGAAGGACTGGGCATTTCCGTCAAAACTACCCCAACAACAACAATCCTGGAAATGGAGGAACGGGAAGGGTGCTGACCATGGGTCAGGGAGAAGCGGTTCAGGATCTCGCTGTCGTAACCGATACGTTCCACCTAAACCACACTTATGCATGCATCCTATTTGATACCGGAGCAGAACGAAGTTTTGTGAGCAATAAGTTTAAACATGTGTTAAAAGAACAACCCCAGAAGCTCAATGAAACCTTTACGGTGGAAATGCCAATGGGAAAACAGAATCCACTGGGGAAATCTACATCGGATGCACCCTAGCCCTAAATCAACACGTCTTTCAAATAAACTTAATGCCCGTTTCCATTAGGAGTTTTGATGTGATTATTGGCATGGACTGGTTAAGCCGCCATCATGCTGAAATTATGTGTCACGAACCTTCGTCTCATCTCGTGCGTACAGGCACAGAGGCATCTGCGAAAGAACGATTTGACGTTCCTGGCCCACATAGTGGATAAAACCATGGAAGAGGTTAACGTTCAAGACATTCCTGTAGCACATGAATTCCCAGACATATTTCATGAAGATCTTCCTGGAGTACCCCCAGAAAGACAAGTTGAATTCCGAATTGATCTTGTTCCAGGAGCTACTCCCATCGCTAAATCGCCTTACCGATTAGCTCCTGCTGAGATGCAGGAATTTTCCAGTCAACTCAGTGAATTCCTGGGCAAAGGATTCATCCGACCCAGCTGTTGAGTTGAAGACTCGTTTGAAGATTGCGTCATTGGGCTCGGCTGTTAGTGCATTTGTTTTGTACTCTGGTTTTGGGCCTGTCCAACCGTGAGTTTACTAGGTTTACTATATAAAGATATGCTTGCATGCATATTAGGTTAAGGATTAAGAAGTAACGATTATTACGATAGTATTACAGATTTCTTTATCGTTCTTGTAAATCTCCAACCCTCTACAGTTGATGTTCTTGATCGAGCTATTCTGAGGGTTTATTTTATAATCATTCGACACGTTTGATTCATCCTTGAGTTGTTCTTTATTTTGCGTTCGTTCTTGCTGTTTAATATTTATTTACCTGTTTAAGATCTAATCGATCTTCCAGATTAAGTTTTAATCTCATCAATTGGTATCAGAGCAGGAGGTTGTGTAATCGATACACTTCTTTTCTGTGAAAAGGTTTCAATTAGGGTTTTTCTGCAATAACTGATATTTATTGAGCCGTCATCTCATTATTGACGTATCTTGATATTTATTGTTTTGCCCTAATCTGATTTATTACAAGTCTGATCTTTGAACAGGTTATTCGATCATAATGGACGAGTCGCAATCGAATCCCATCAATATTTCCAACAGCATCGGTTCAACCACGAAGATTCCCATCCTATATACCCATGATTATGAAGTCTGGGCGCATCACTTCGAAGACTACGTTATAGGATCTGAGGATAATGGATATCTCATATGGGAAGCAATCATTAATGGACCTTTTTCTCACTCTGCAACGTCGAGGATTATTAAAACACAAAAGGAGTATAATGATCTACTGAAGGATGTCAAAGATATTGCGCAAGATGAAAAGGATAAATTCCAGTGTAATATCAAGGCGTTACGATTGATCAGATTCGCCCTTCAGTCCGACACCTTCAGGTTGGTAAGCTCATGCACGACGGAAAAGGAAGTTTGGGATAGACTTCGTGAACTGTACTCTATAGACGAGGATCTTGAACACTCTATCCAAACCTTGCTCTTATCTGAGTTTGGAGAATTTAGGCAAGGAGCCGAAGAGACTGTGACCCAAACGTTCGATCGCTTCAATCATCTTCTCAGCAAGATGATCAAACATGACATCGAAAGGAAGCTTATCGAGCAGAAGGTTACGTTTCTAAATGGTCTAAGGTCAGAGTGGAGAGCAGTGGTGTCTACAGTTAAAGCCCATGAGCAATTTAAATCATATTCTTTGGCGAAACTGATGGGTATTCTCAAGTCCCATGAGAAGATTGTGCTGCAGGAAAAGAACGTTGTTTCAAGCCTAGGTTCGCTGGCCCTCTTGTCAAAAAGTAAAGCTGTGATGGAGGACGAAGACCTCAACCTGGAGGAGTATGACCTCACGTCTGAGGATTATGCTATGATGGTGTCTAACCCCAAGAGGTTCATTAAGAAGAGATTCCCCAGCAACAAAAATCGAAACAGGCACGAAAAGGTTAACAATGAACCGAAGGTTGAAGAGCCCAAGAAGGAACCGAAGGCAGATGATGATTTAAGTTGTTACTACTGTGGTGGGAAAAACCACTATGCTAAGGATTGTGTCCTCAAAAAGATGGCTGAAAAAGATGAGGAAAAGGATGAGGAAGCTTTGCTGCAGAAAAAGCTCGATGAGATGAGGAAGAAGAAATCTACCGCTAACCCTTCCATGAATGCTCTAATTGTGCAGGGTTCGGTTGCTGATGACGAGTTCGGTGGCGTGGAATTTTGGTCAACCGACTCCGAAGACGATGAAGTGAGGAAGCCTTCGCATGGAAAGGCTTGTGTGGCTAAAGAGGAGAGCAGTGGAGGCAGGTGCCTGATGGTGTCTGAAGTGTCTCAGATGAGGGGATACAACACTGATGGTGGAAGCAATGAACCGAAGGAGCAGCAGGATATGTGCTTTACAGCCAAACCGCTCAGCATGCAGTTCAACGAGCTCAATGAACTGATCAAGAAGGTACAATCGGTCTTTGTTTCATTTAAAGTACCACAATGCTCCTATGAAAAAGAACTAAAAAGTGTTAATACACGAATCTCTCATCTAGATAGTAGTTTAACTCAAACTCGAGTCACCAATTCTAACCTAAGTGATCAATTAAGCAGGGTGTCTTCAAAGAGTGAGGAGCGGTGCATTTGGATCGAGTTGAAGGAGTCTGAATTAGTTAAAATAAAAGACGAAAACATTTATTTACAGAGAGACAATTTAAAGTTGTTAAAACAGCGAAATGTTTTTTGTTTGATTGCAAAACGTCTTTATACTAATATTACTCAGCTTCACTTGGATTGTGAGATAGGACAAAAGATCCATCGCATGATTTTGCCCTTCCTTGAGTTTAAGGAGGATGAAATCGATGCTGAAGCTTATAATTGTGAGAGTGTGATATCATCTGATGACGTCAATCCGACCTATATGTATGGACTGGACAAAATTGAATCTTTCATTAAATCCAAGGACCACAAGGACATGCTCAAAAATCTTTTGGATGAAAATGATAGACTTAAACTGAGAACCGAAACTATACAAAAATTTGACTCTTTAAACACCAACTTGAGCTCAGAAAATAAAATTGATGTTGAAAATGCATCTGAGCTTAATGAGGATGAAAATATGAGTGAAATTTATGTAGAGGACACGGTTGACTGCTCAGAATTTGTGAAAGGCGAACTTGAAAACCACAAGAATCTAATTTTAGAAAATTCAGTGGAATTCGCTCGATTGTCCCAACAAAAGTCCCCGATCTTAGCAGAAAAAGCAGTTGTATATCAAAAGGTCAGGACCACTCCAAATCAAGTGTACAAGGTCACAGGAGTAACCGAACATCAGACTGCTGAACTCACAGCTATTGTAAACGAAGATAATGCTGATGGTTGCGATGAGTTCTTTTGGTCAGCTCCAATCGATAATGCAGATGAAACGGTAGGCTTGTCAAAAAGGACTTCATGGATTAGTAAAGGTAGATACATACTAGAACCCTTGAACAAGCCAGATAATTTCGATGTGCCAAGTACCAGTGGTACGAATGACATTCCTCAAGAGAATGGAAGCTCAGCAAAAGAAGATGTTCCCTCTAGTTCGTCAGTTCAAAGTGAAACTCCCACAGTCCAAAGTGAACCAGCCAAGGAGAAACCGAAAATGAAAGCCAATATCCATCATCAACCGAAGCAGATGAGGAATAAGAAACGTGAAAGGAACCAGAGATACAGGAAGAATGTCTCTGAAAGGAAACAATTCTGGCAATCCCAGAATGCATATTTCTCACATCAAGACAAGAATCTGAAGTTTGAGAACAATCCTGTCAAAAAGCATGAGAGCCACAACAACCGAAAGCCAAGGTTTGGTTCGGAAAAGAATACCAACCGAAAGCAAAGGTTCGGTTCTGAGGATGACTCCAACCGAAAGCATAGGTTCGGTTCACAGAACGAATCCAACCGAAAGCATAGGTTCGTTTCTGAAATCAAAAGAGATCAAAACTCTAAGGTCAGTCCCACCAATGATCAAAAGCGAAAGGGTCACCTAGAGTCTCCAGCCAAGAAGTCATCTCTATCAAAGTCCACTTCTTCTCATTCATCTAGTTCTTCTAATTCTTCCAATTCCTCTCCATCTCGCTCTAAAGTTCACTCAGTTCATTCTCAAACATCTCATTCATCAGCTGAACAAAAACACAAACAGAAGGTTTCTACATCCACACCAGAGTCTAAAACGAACGCACCTAATCCTAATAAAATAAAAGTCTTTACCATTAAAAAGAACGATGAAACAACACTCATAAAACGAACATATCTTGTTGACATCTCTCTTACTATTCCTGTTCCTGTGAAAGGCTCACGTGGACCCAAGAAACTTTGGGTTCCTAAATCTGCTTAATTTTTGCAGGTTATAAGTGACGAGCAGTTTGACGAAGAATGTTACATCGATAGTGGCTGCTCGTGTCACATGACAGTGAGGAAAGAAGAGCTTAGGGAATACAGGTCTCTTACAAATGGTGGCAACGTCAAGTTTGGAAACAACCATTTCGGCACCATAAAGGGATACGGAATGATTACCAATGGTGATTTCACTATAAGGAAGGTGGAATATGTGGAAGGACTACAACACAACCTCATCAGTGTATCTCAGCTTGTTGGAGGTACCGGTCTCAAAGTCTCATTCGATGATGAAGGTTCTGAAATTATCGAGAAGAAGACGAAGAAAGTAATTCTCAAATCTGAGCGTAAGGGTGAAATGTTTCCTCTAAACCTCAAACCCATCAAGGGAAACCCAGCTATATGCCTGTTATCAAAAGCACAATCTGACGAAAGCTGGTTGTGGCATCGAAGACTCTCTCATCTCAACTTTAAAGATATCAACAAACTTGTCACTGGAGGTCATGATCGAGGCCTTCCATTGCTCAAGTTCGACAGAGATCATTTGTGTGCTGCATGCGAAATGGGGACGCAGAGTCGTCAAAGTCATCCATCTATAATTAACACAAAAGTTGTTGAACCACTCGAATTACTTCATATTGATTTGTGTGGTCCATCATCTATCGAAAGCATCGGTGGTAGCAAGTATATTCTTGTTATTGTTGATGACTTTTCGCAATTTACATGGGTGTTCTTTCTAAAGCTCAAATCTGAAGCGACTCATAAGCTGAAAATGTTCATCAAGCAGATTGAGGTACAGCTGAAGAAGGTCGTTCGCAACATTAGGAGCGACAATGGTCTGGAATTCAAGAACAGGGAATTTGAAGAATTTCTGGCAGAAAAGGGAATAAGTCACAACTTCTCAGCTCCCTACACACCTTAACAGAACGGAATTGTCGAAAGACGAAACCGATCTTTGTGTGAAGCTGCCCAAACAATGCTAAGTTTCGCTTCCTTACCTCTTTATTTTTGGACTAATGCTATTTCTGCTGCTTGTTTTACACAGAACAGGTCATATCTCAACAAGCGATTCACGCTCACACCATATGAGATTCTCAACAACAGGAAGCCTAATGTGAAATTTTTCCACGTGTTCGGCTCACGGTGTTTCATCTTTAACTCTAAAGAACACCGCAACAAGTTCAATGTCAAAGCCGACGAGGGAATCTTTCTGGGCTACTCTCTCACTTCCAAAGCATACAGAGTCCTAAACAAGCGTTCGAGGAAAATCGAAGAGACCTATTACGTGACTTTCGATGATAGCTATGTCAAAAAGCTACAGGCCAAAGAAGACACAGCTGGGGAAATCTTTCCTCAAACTGGCCAAGTCACAGTCTCGATCGCTAATCTATACGAGAAATTTATGCAGCTATTTGACGAACCAGAGAAAGCCACTCTCTCAGAAGCAGGTGCAACAGACAACAAGGTAGACCATATGAAATAAATTGTCGAAGAAGCTGCCAGGAGAATGAACGAAGGAGGATCGAATTCTGATGAACCTCCATCCAACGATGCTTCAGTTGAGGGGGAGCCAAGCTCACATGTTGAGGGGGAACCAAGCTCTACAACTGCTACCGAAAGTCCAACTCCAACCGAAATTTCTTCACCAACCGAAGGTGCATCAACGCCTGAAAGCCCAGCACCACAAGAAACCTCTGAACCTCAAGTTTCTCATAGCTCATCAATCGAGGGGGAGCATGGTGATATGTCACTCGACTACAAAAGCCAATCCGAGCCAGAAGAAATGATCAATGTTGAACTAGACCCAACCTTTGATCCAAACTATCCTCCTCTCACCAAATGGACCAGAGATCATCCTATATCTCAAGTGGTTGGTGATGTCTCCGAAAATGTTCTGACCCGATCACAACTGAAGGCAAAACAGACATCCTTATTTTCAAAAGTTGAGTTTTGTATGTTTAACTCATTCGTAAAAAGTTGAACCGAAGACAGTTAACACTGCTCTCGATCACTCCGAATGGGTTCAAGCGATGCAAGACGAACTGAACGAATTTGAAAGGAACAAAGTCTGGCGCCTAATTCCAACTCCTCCAGATGCCTCAGTTGTTGATCTCAAATGGGTCTTTAGGAATAAAATGGACAAGGAAGGGAACGTAATAAGGAACAAAGCTCGTCTGGTCGTTAAAGGATATTGTCAGGAGGAAGGGATTGATTATGAAGAGACTTTCGCTCCTGTAGCTAGGCTCGAATATGTAAGAATCTTTCTTGCTTATGCTGCTCACAAAAACTTCGAAGTCTTCCAAATGGACGTCAAGTGTGCATTTCTTAATGGAGAACTAGAAGAAATAGTGTACGTGGAGCAACCTCCTGGGTTCGTGAACGAAAAGTATCCAAATCATTGCTACATTCTGGATAAAGCTGTGTATGGACTCAAACAAGCTCCGAGAGCCTGGTATGAAACGCTAACTAAATTCTTAAAGATGTCCAAATTCAAACAAGGTTCGGTTGACCCAACCTTCTTTCGCAAAAAGGAAGGTAACCACCTTATGATAGTTCAAATTTATGTCGATGACATCATCTTTGGCTCAACGAATCCCAACCTAACAGCTGAATTCAGAAAGCTAATGGAGACTAAATTTGAAATGAGCTCAATGGGTCCTATTAACTTTTTCCTTGGTTTAAATATTAGACAGGGACCCGAAGGCATCTTTATCAATCAGGAAGCTTACACGAAGACTCTCCTAGCAAAGTTTGGTATGATGGGAGACTCCAAAGTCAAAGTCCCAATGGCATTCGGCACCAAACTAACTCCATCTCTAGACAAACCGGCTGTTGATATCACGCTCTATCGTCAAATGATAGGCTCACTAATGTATCTTACTGCTAGCAGGCCTGACATCATGGTTTCTGTGTGTTACTGTGCTAGATTTCAGGAAAACCCACGCGAACCTCACATGCTTGCAGTGAAGAATATTTTACGATATCTCAAGCGAACTGCCTCCTTAGGTCTATGGTATCCTTCCAACTCAGGCTTCTTCGTTCAAGCCTACTCAGATGCAGACCTTGGAGGATGTGGACTCGACAGAAAAAGCACCACTGGCGGCTGTCAATTCCTTGACGGGAAGTTGGTTAGCTGGCAATCAAAGAAAAAAACGTGTGTGTCGTTGTCTACTGCCGAAGCTGAATACATAGCCGCTGCATCCTGCACCTCCCAAGTGATTTGGATCCAGACTCAACTTCGAGACTATGGACTCAATATGAAGAAGATCCCACTATATTGTGACTCTGAAAGTGCAATTAGGATCTGTCATAACCCAGTGCAACACTCTAAAACCAAACACATAGCACTGAGGTATCACTTCATCAAAGATCATGTGGAAGATGGAAATGTTGAAGTACATTTTGTTCGAACCACTGATCAACTGGCTGACGTCTTTACCAAAGCTCTTCCTAAAGCATCATTCAACAAAATTTTACAAGGGCTAGGTATGATGGAATCAGAGTCAGTACCTCAAACTACCTCTCAACCTCAAACGTAAGAAGCGAAATTGACCGAACGTTCAGCTTCGGTTAAATAATCTGGCTCGCTCATCACCACAAAGGTAGTTTTCTTGGTTGTATATTTCATGTACAAAGTTGTTTCTCTTATTGTCAAAAGTATATTCTGATTGCATGTCTAAATTCCTTGGTTTTCTAAAATTTTCCAAAACCGAAACCTACCGAAGGTTTGGGTTCGGTTTCTCAAAATTTTCCAAAACTGAAACCTACCGAACGCTCGGGTTCGGTTTTTCAAAATTTTCTTCAACCGAAACCAACCGAACGCTCGGGTTCGGTTTTCCAAAATTTTCTTGAACCGAAATCAACCGAACGCTCGGGTTCGGTTTTCCAAAATTTTCTTGAACCGAAACCAACCGAACGCTCGGGTTCGGTTTTTCAAAAATTTTGTTCAACCGAAACCAACCGAACGTTCGGGTTCGGTTTTCAAAATTTTTCCAAAGTTTTTTTTCTCTTACTCTTTCTATGTCTTATTTTTTTCTTGCTTATTTTCTATTATTATTTTCTTTTCTTTTATTTTTTTTATATATATATCAAAAACACCAAAAATATTTTTCTCTTTTAATTTTGTTTGTATATTCGTTCGTTTATGGGGATATAATTGTTGGATTACTTACGTGTCCCTAGAAGCATGCTGCTGTATGTGTCCCAAGCCTCATAAGATTTTGAATAACAGCCTAAATGACTTGGTATAAACAAACCTTGTCTTCCCAATTAGGCTATCACATTTATTCTAATCATGAGCTACCTCACTCTCTTCTCACATGAGATAAGAGTTTTCTGCTTGGTCCTTATTTTCGCAGCAGAGGTACTTAAATTTCTCACAATATCTCCATTACATTTCTCCATTACATTCATTTCATCAACGTAACCCTTGAGACTCTCAGAAATTACCACTGAGGTTTATGGTTACACAACAACTGTGTTTATGATCTCAGTTTAGTGCCACTACGAGCTGAGTGAAACCCAAAATTCAACACCAAATCTGAATTGACGGTGAACAATAAATTTGCTCAAGTTTTCACCAACGAATTGACGGATGTATCCTACTGAAATTTCAAATTTTTTATTTTTGTGTGATTCTTATGAAATTGTTAAACACCATAACATTTCTTCCCTTGGGATCCAGTTTTTAATTTTTTCTGAGATTTTATATTTTCCAAGCCAATTTAAAATTAATTCCTACCTACTTGTTCAACAGACTACACCGGTCTCACAAGTACTTTGTTCACTTTCTTTCTTATTTCAAGATTAGAATTGTTGAATCAAAGCGAAAGCCACCCTTAAGTAGCCTTATTAAAAGAAACCTTTCAACATTTATTAATAAATGTTTGATCGTCATTCAACGGGAAACCACATTAACACTTTGAGGTCTCTCTTGATCTTGAAGGAAGAGATTCGTGCCCGGGATCATTTGTTTCGTGTCATTGTTGACATCACAGTCATTCCTAAAAAGAGTTGCTTTATTTCTTTTCTTTTTACACTCTTCGCACGAAAATCTTTGATTTTCCAAAATTCCGTTACTAATAATTACAGGCTGTATTATTGCTTTGGTGGTTAATTATCAAGCTGTGGTCAAAAATCATCCACGTGGGTATTTAATTCAAAAGATGCCATTTAAAAGATAAGACGAAGGGTTGCTGAATCAGGCGGGAGTTAAAAGGATTGAATTTCAAACGACGGTAAAAAGGGAACGTGTGTGAATTTGGAACGCCCATACTTTTACTGACATCATGGACGCGTGTGCGAATTTCAAGCGACACCTCTCTGGCACTTAAAGGCGCGTGCGGATTTGAAACGATATGTTCTGAAACGGCGCTTGTTGGGCGGCGTGATCCTAGGAATCTGACACTCTCTCTCCTACGTGATCATCGCATGCCTTAACTATCACGCATCTGTCATTCCGGAAACCTTTTCGTATTTCCATAGAAGATTTGAAATGATTTTTTTCTCTCCTTTCACCCACTATAAAAGGCAGTCTATACTCCCATTTACCTCTTTACTGCATCCGGAATTTCCAAGAGAGCAAAAACTCCCAAAAGCTTCACTGTTCATCTTCTTCTTCTACCTTCAACAATGGCAGAGTCATCCTCAGTCCATGCTACCTCACACATCCTTCCCATACGTCCACAACAATGCTTGGTGATCGACCTCACTCCTCTGTCATATGATTCTTATATGACGCCGATCATCGAGTGCTTGAAGTACTCCCAGATCGCTCCTGCACTTACTAGGGTTGAATCTGTGCCCATGGAGCTTCTTTCGCAGGTGTATGCGACTGCTCATTACGACAAAGCAGTCGAGCGGGTGTTCTTCGAGGTTGCTGATCACAAGACCTCCATTTCTTGACAATGATTTGGTACACTGCTAGGGTTGGCTGCTGACCCATCGAGAATTAATCCGGAGACGATTCCTATTGGGCATCTATACAACATGTTCTATAATATGGGGTACACGGAGGCGCTCACCTCCATCGCAAAGTTTAAGAAATCCTGCTTGCCGCCACAATGGAACGACATGTTTACAGTCGTCTTCAAGGGCTTATCTGAAAGGAGCTCAGGATCCGATGGTTCAAGTCGACTGTTCCTATCGATTATGTATGGCGTTTACAATGGCGTAAATCTGGACTATGGGTTGGTTCTCTGGCAACAACTCATCCAGAGCCTTTCTTCCTCTTCACGACACTCTGAGGTGTCGTATGCCCGGTTCTGGACAATCATAACAAAATGGGCGATGGACAAATTCGATATTCCCACTTCTGCTGGTGCATCGATGTCTTCGATCGGTACTTTTCATACCACGAAGATCATCGTTTCTGATGCATCAAAATTTTCTTTCATTGGCTCTATTCCGGAGACAATGTACGACGATGTTCCGTCCGACAGCAGGATAATCCGGACAATAAAGGAATTCAAGGCGTCTGGTCCTAGGGTTCTAACACAGGAAATGCTCAAGTCAATCCATGACGCTGACAAACCTGTCAATAGGGGCAAAAAGGCGGAAAAAGAGAAGCAAGTGACCAAGTTTCCTAAAGGTCCTTCTCCCAGGAAGAGGAAACAAACAAAACCGGCACAGTCCCCGCAACCGAAGAGAAGGAAGACTCAACCGAAGCGAAAGCTTGTAATCGCTTCCTCTTCGAGTGACTCAGAAAATGAGAGTTCGGGTTCAGACGGCTCTCAAAGAGGCGAAACCCCTCCTAGAGGCAACACCCCACCCCGATCACCTACCCCAGACATGGAAATTCATGTCTCACCAGTTCCTTCACCTCCTCAAACCATCCCTACTTCCATTCCCACCATAAACCCCGCCACCACCATACCTAAAACCTCTTTCCCTATACCACCACCCATTTTCACAGATACCACTACCACAACTGCAAAGGTTACAACCAACGTATCTGATACGGGGGTTCATACCAGTGCAACCGAAACCCCTCCTGTAACCGAACCACCTCAAACCGAAACCCAACATACAACCGAACCTACCCATACTCAACCACCACCCGAAACCCCCCCCCCCCACAACCACTCAACCTGAACCTACCCACACCATAACACCCCCAGGTTCACCACCCCCACCATCTCCAAATCATGCCTCTGATGGAGATAACCCATTCCTTGGCGGTGAAAACATGACCTTCGATTCGGTCTACTTTAGTCCGTTTCAGGTTCAAAGTGATGATGAGGACGATGCTCCAGTAACAAAGAAGCATCTAAAGGAGCTAAACGAGAAGGTTGACTTATTTCTTGCGTCATCCACCAACACTCAGTCCTCTCTCTCTGAAGCCGCTCTTCAGAAGATTGTTGACGCCTTCTCCAGGGCTCTGCATGATTTTCTTGCTTCAGCCACAGCCGCCATTGACGCCTCCACAAAAGCCTGTGAGGCTGCGACCGCAAAAGTCGATAAACTATTCTCAGATGCCTCTTCCCTGTTGAAGTCCTTACAGGAGAGTGCTGATTCTACCAAGACAACGTTGGAACCAATCATTCAACAATTGGCCATGTTCGTCTCAACGGAGTTACAGTCATTCGCTACCCTTCGCCAATCCATTAGCGATGACAACTCGGCCCTTCGTGCCTCCATTGATGAGCGCCTCACTAAGCTTCAAGAGGATTTCGCAGCTGAAAACTCATTAATAGATGTTTTAGCAAGCAAAACCACAGCCCTCAAGGTCAAGAGCACTCAGATTTCAAACTATGAGCAACAACTTGAAGCTCTTCGATCCGAACGGGAGGTTATAAAAACATGTGTTTTGGATGTACACGCTACCCTATCTAACATCCTGGAAGCACACGATCCCATTCTCAATCATTCGGTGAGGCGAACCCTTGCTGAAAAACTTACTCCTGCCATGGACCTTCTTAGCAAAATCGAAGGCTTACCTAGTTTCATGTCCAATCCGAAACAAGGGGGAGAAGGGAAGAAGTCCGGATCGAAACCACCTCCTTCCTCAACAGCTGCTCACACAACCGAACCACCTCCGACTGGTCAAGCTTCAGGTTCGGGTGTGAAGGATAAAGGAAAGAACATAGCTGTGGAAGAAGATGAAGATGACAAGGAAACCATTGCTGACTTGCTTAAGAAGCTGAAGAAGCCGAACGCAAGCAGAAAGAAGCCCACGATCTCCTCGAGAGCAGGAAGACTCTTTTCCCTGCTTGGACTCGGGAGCGAATGATCAAGGAGGCCATAGATATTCCTAGCATCCTATGGCTCGAACCGGTGATATCGTTTGACTACAATAACTCTGTCGATTCGTAGTTTGATATGCCGTTGACTCAAAAGGCGTTTATCTTCCACGCCTTCTCCAACATTTTTGAAGTCCCTTTTCCGAACCCTGAGGTCGATAGGGAGCTTATCGAGTTCTATATGAAGGCCGCTCAACCACAATATCAGACATGGAGCGCTCAGAAGATCGTGAACGTTCGGGTCTTAAAACCTTATACTGAAGGGAGATTCATCAACGTTCGGTTCAGGGTGATAAGAGGGTCTGCTAGAACCGAACATCTTATATCTTTGGCAGATCTACCGAACTTAAACCCTCATGATTGGATCGTTTTGCACAACATCCTTTTGACGAACGAAGCAGAATATGGTCCTATTATAGACCATCTCAAGAGGATGATTGTTTGTTACATCATGGAGGTTGCCCTAATGGATCAGGAGATAGCCACAGTCTTCAAGAATAAACCGAAGATAGCTCCTGTGGGATCGGCCAGTGATCTCAATCAAATGAAGATGGGCAAGATCGATCCGAGACGTAATTCAGTCATGTTCACTAGAGCAGAAGGACAGAAATGTCTCTTTGCTTTGGCAGATAAACATCTTTACACTAATGCTTGTCTTGAGCATGTTTTGTCGATCATCCGAAGGTGTAAGGAGAATGCAACAGACGATGTCAAGTACTTCAACGACATGATCCAATGGTACATCAGATTCAGGCAGACGATACTTGCTCTGATATCTCGTCTGTTTCAGACTGTGAAGAAGAAGGCACCTGGTGCTGCTGCTGGCCCAAGTAACAAGTGATGATCTCGCTCCAATTGACGCAAAGGGGGAGATTGTTGAGTTGAAGACACGTTTGAAGATTGCGTCATTGGGCTCAGCTGTTAGTCCATTTGTTTTGTACTCCGGTTTTGGGCCTGTCCAACCATGAGTTTACTAGGTTTACTATATAAAGATATGCTTGCATGCATATTAGGTTAAGGATTAAGAAGTAACGATTATTACGATAGTATTACAGATTTCTTTATCGTTCTTGTAAATCTCCAACCCTCTACAGTTGATGTTCTTGATCGAGCTCTTCTGAGGGTTTATTTTATAATCATTCGACACATTTGATTCATCCTTGAGTTGTTCTTTATTTTGCGTTCGTTCTTGCTGTTTAATATTTATTTACCTGTTTAAGATCTAATCGATCTTCCAGATTAAGTTTTAATCTCATCACCAGCTTCTCGCCATGGGGAGCTCCAGTCCTCTTTGTCAAGAAGAAGGACATAACTTTTAGGATGTGCATTGATTACAGAGAACTGAATAAGCTCACTGTCAAAAATCGCTATCCACTCCCACGAATCGACGATCTATTCGACCAGCTCCAACGACCTAGTTCCTTCTCTATGATAGATCTACGATCTGGGTACCATCAACTCATGGTCTGGGAAGAGGCTATTCCCAAAACCGCTTTTCGAACTCGTTATGGACATTATGAATTTGTCGTAATGCCCTTCGGTCTAACGAATGCCCCTGCCGCATACCTAATGAATCGAATCTGCCGACCATTCCTTGACAACTTTGTTACGGTTTTCATTGACGACATTCTAGTTTATTCTCAAAGCGAAGAGGTGCATGGCCAACATCTCCGACAAATCCTGGAAACCCTACGAACTGAGAAGCTATACGCAAAACTCTCCAAGTGTGAGTTCTGGGTTCGTAGCGTGAACTTTTTGGGTCATGTTGTTAGTCAGGAAGGAATACATGTGGATCCTTCTAAGGTCAAAGCCATCGAAGGATGGGCGGTCCCGACAACACCCACAGAAATTCGCCAATTCTTAGGTCTAGCAGGTTACTACAAGAGGTTCATTAAAAACTTCTCTAAGATCGCCAAACCTGTAACAGCTCAAATTTCCAAATAAAATTTTCATTTAAAATTAAACAATTTCACTCAACAATAGTATTTATTCCAAATTTCATTTCAAAATACAATTTAAAGGATCCCCAAGATCTCCAACAATGGCAGTGTGTACGCGTCACACCGGCGCCTTCCCACGGTCCTCGCTAGTACCTGAAACACATACATACAACTTGTAAGCATAAATGCTTAGTGAGTTCCCCAGTATACGACTTATACACATACGCCTTTCCAGGCCCTGACCTTCCGGTCCACAATACATTGCCTTCTGGCCCGTAACATAATTGCCTTCCGACCCATGACATATCGCCTTCCGGCCCGTATCATATTGCCTTCTGGCCCACAGTATATTGCCTGCCGGCCCATAACATTTACAACACATAATACATTTAACTTAACACACATAACACGTAGCACATACATCATACCTGACCTTTCTGCCACATAATATATCGCCTTCCGGCCCACATAAACATACATATCATGCATAGCATCTATCTTTCTATTTATAACATAAATAACACATATCATATACAACCTTCCGGTCTCACAGTCAAACCCTTCCGGGTGGAGTATAGTGAGAAAACTCACCTCGTGGTATGTAGGCTAGAACTCTTGAAACTACTCGCACTCAATCCGCCAAACTGCAGACTCCCTATAATACCACATACCCTTATTAATAATCTTATCAAACAAGACAACTGACCCTACGAAATTACATGCAGGTCAACTCTGGTCAACGGTCAACTTGACCGGACTCGTCGAGTGCAAAGGCGACTCGGCGAGTCTAGACGTCCTCCCCAACTTCCCTGTTGTTCCCCTTTCTACCCGTCGAGTATCCCTCCTGACTCGACGAGATCCTCGTGGAAGAATCGCGGGGCCACCCCGACTCCACTCGCCGAGTCTAAAGAACAACTCGACGAGTCCCAGTGAACCTTCAAGATACTCGCCGAGTCTGAAGAACAACTCGGCGAGTCCCAGTGAGCCTTCAAGCTACTCGCCGAGTCTGATCATTGGGCTCGGCGAGTCCATGCCATGCAGTCGATCAACTGCCTCCTGTAATCCGCATGGTTCCGATATATATATATATATATATATATATATATATATATATATATATATATATATATATATATATATATATATATATATATATATATATATATATATATATATATATATACATGGGACTTCCTGGACCTCTAACATACTATTACTAGGATTTAAACGCTTGGTAACAACATTATAATCTATCTAATCACTAAATGGGTTTCATAAACCCTAGATTCGTGCTCATCATCAAAACAACAGAAATGGGCCGAGTATTACCTGAAGAACGTGATCCCTGTGTCCCCAACCTTCAGAACTCAATCCTCTTGATATTCCTTTGACCAAAACCTTGCCTCTTCTTGCCTAACAATCTCCTCAAGGTCCCCAATAGCCTTCCCTTCACCTCTAATCGTCCACAGATGCTAGGTGCTTCACAATCGGCCAAAAAAACGTACAGTGACGGCCTAAGAGGCATTATATACGTTCCAAACTAAACGGCTAGGGTTTCTGCTGAACAGCGTCGACTCGCCGAGTCCATATCTGGACTCGTCGAGTCCAGTCGTGCATCCGCGACCAAGCCTGTGGTCCTACTCGGCGAGTCAGGCACCAACTCGCCGAGTCCCTTCCTAAAATGTCCCCAAAAATAGTTTTAAAACAATACCTGAAATACCGGGCTGTTACAAAACCACTTACCTCATTTACACAAAAGAGCGTACCATTCAAATGGACAGACAAACAAGAAGTTGCATTCCGAACGCTGAAGCGAGCACTCTGTAGTGCCCCGGTACTATCACTACCAGAGGGAATCGAGAATTTTGTAGTCTACTGTGACGCATCAAATCAGGGTTTAGGTTGCGTTCTCATGCAGCGTGGAAAGGTGATAGCTTACGCGTCCCGGCAACTCAAGACACACGAAGTGAATTATACAACCCACGATCTGGAATTGGGAGCAGTGGTCTTCGCCTTGAAGATTTAGAGGCATTACCTTTATGGTACGAAGTGCACCATCTTCATGGACCATAAGAGTCTCCAACACATCTTGAATCAAAAGGAGCTGAATATGAGGCAACAAAGATGGGTTGAACTATTAAACGATTATGAGTGTGAAATAAAGTACCACCCTGGCAAGGCCAATGTGGTAGCTGATGCCTTGAGCCAAAAAGAGTACTCTAATCGTCGTGTGAAAACTCTCTTAATAACCATCCAATCTCACCTAACCACTCAGATCAGGGCAGTCCAGTTAGATGCCATGAAGGCGGAAAACAAAACAAGCGAAGCGTTACGCGGAATGTAGAAGAATCTCGAGGTCAAAGAGGGCGGAGTATGCTATTTATTGAACCGTATTTGGGTCCTTAAACTTGGAGGATTTAGGGAAATAGTCATGAATGAAGCTCACAAGATGTGATACTCCATCCATCCGGGTTCGGACAAAATGTACTTGGATATTAAACAACATTATTGGTGGCCTAACATGAAGGCAGAGATTGCCACCTATGTTAGCAAATGCCTTACTTGCGCCAAAGTAAAGGTGTAATACCAAAAGCCCTCGGGGTTATTACAGCAACCAGTAATTCGTGAGTGGAAATGAGAAAGGATTACTATGGATTTTGTGACCAAGCTGTCCAAGACGTCAGATCGATTAGACACTATATGGGTAATAGTTAACTGACTGACGAAATCCGCTCATTTCCTGCCAATAAAAGAATCCTACAAGATGGAAAGATTGACAAGAATATACATTCGAGAAATCATGAGACTTCACGGAGTGCCGGTGTCTATCATCTCAGATAGAGATAGTAGATTCACTTCACGTTTTTGGCAATCCCTTCAGAAAGCACTTGGAACCCATCTGGAGATGAGCACTGCTTATCACCCACAAACGGATGGTCAAAGCGAAGGAAACATTCAGACGCTTGAAGACATGCTTCGCGCTTGTGTGATAGACTTCGGGAAGTCCTAGGATACCCACTTACCTTTAGTTGAATTCTCATACAACAACATTTACCATTCGAGCATCAAAGTTGCTCCTTTCGAGGCACTATATGGACGTAAGTGTAGATCACCATTGTGTTGGGCTGAGGTGGCCGACACCCAGCTAACGAGGGAACTAGCATCAGATAAGACATTAACGGGACCGGAGATCATACGTGAAACCACAGAAAAGATAGTTCAAATCAGAGCTCGACTACAAGCATCACGCGACCGACAAAAGAGCTACACTGCTAAATGGCGAAAGCCCTTAGAGTTTCAGGTCGGGGATCGACTGCTGTTAAAAGTTTCTCCCTGGAAAGGGGTTATTCATTTTGGAAAACGGGGAAAATTGAATCCACGACACATTGGACCTTTCGAGATCCTTGCCCGAATTGGTCCTATAGCGTACAGACTGCAGCTACCCGCTGAGCTCAGCAGCGTACACCCCGTGTTCCATGTTTCCATCCTAAAGAAGTGTTTATCCGATGAAACACTCGTCATTCCCCTTGATGAAATTGAGATCAACGAGAATCTCCTGTTCGTGGAAGAACTAGTCGAAATCCTGGATAGAGAGGTGAAGCGTACTAAGCAAAGTCGCATTCCGATTGTGAAGGTACGGTGGAACACGAAGCGTGGGCCAGAATTCACGTGGGAACATGAAGATCAAATGAAGCAAAAGTACCCTCATCTATTCTAACATTCTCAAATCTGGCTTTCAAAAGAATTTCGGGACGAAATTCCCTCTAACGGGGGGATGATGTCACAACTAGGAATTTTGATGCCTTGTAAACATTGAACAATGATAACAAATGTGAACCAACAATGTGAAAACATGTAAGATGCTTATTCAATAACAACAAAATTTCAATCAAACACTTCATACAAGCACTACAAATAGTCAACAAATAATTGGAAACCCTAGAAGTCCTTGTTTAAGTCCATTTTGGGTTAGGATTTCCTTATTGGGCCTAATGGGCCAATAAGCTTCCAATTTGACTATCTTGGGCTTAGAACTCTTAAATGATCTCTAATTGGACCCACTTTTATTTATTTTAACATTTTGGGCCATATTTGGCCTAGAATGAAACAAAATATTTAAATGGACCTTATTGGGCCATAACTAACCTAATTTAGCCCTAATAGGTCATAAAAATCATATATATATTTATTTGGGCCAAAAATACTCAACATAACCATAAAATTGGGCTTAAGCAATTAAGGCCCAAATATTCTTTCTTCCCTCTCCATTCTCGACCCAAGCTCAACCCATGAAGAAAAGTTGACTTATGCTTGCCACCTCATTTTTACATGGAGGTTATCCATGCAAATAACCCAAATCTCCATGCACCATCTCATCACACTCTCTCCACTTCCTCTCTCTTTTGCTCTCGGCCGAATCTAAACACACACACACTTCACTCAAAATTCTCTCAAAGAAACTCTCTCTTCATTCTCTCCAAATTTTCGAGATCTAAGAGGTGTTCAAGGAATTTCTTCCACAAAAATCATCATTTAAGGTAAGTTGGTGCTTAAATATATGATCTAACTCACTTCTTTTCATCAAAAATCATCTCTTAATCCATTCAAGTTCATGATCTTGCATCATTGAACCCACTAAGTTCGTGATCAATCCAAGGAACTTGATAGGGCTGAAAATAGCACCAAACTTCTCCAAATCTTCTTCAAAACCGAACCACAACTCAAGGTGAGTTTCATACCCCTTTCTTTTCGGTTTTTATGAGTTTTATGGGGGAGAATACAAGAAAATGTGTAGATCTATGTGTATATGTATGCTATATGTGATTTGATGCGTGTATGTGTGTGATATCATGTGTTTTTTGATGAATATGTTATCAAAAAGGGTGTAAATCTGAGATCTAAGACATGAGAAAGGAAATAAACATAACTTAAGCTATTTTACACTAAACAAGTCAAGAAAAATTGTTTATAAAGTTACGATGAACATACTTGAACATAAAACCCATTTTTAGGCTTAAATTGTCAAGAATACAAACTTGGGGCAAAAATCAACAAGTCACGGTTTCTTGAAGGTTAAAAGGAGTCAAAACAGTTGCTATAAATATTTTTCTGAATATTAGAAACTTCAAAGGACTTAAAATGTAAATTTTGAACCTAATGGGCTAATTATGGGCTTCTCGGCCCAATAAGCCTCAAAATGCGAAATTTACAAGTTTGAGGGGCTGGAAATGTAACTTTCTATAAAACATGGGGTAATTAGTATAACAAAATGTTTATAAGGGTCAAAAATGCTTTTCATTATCAAAAAGGACCAAAAATGCAAACTTTTTAAACTTTGGGCCAAAACTGTAAAAGTTGTGAAAAATGGGTCCTTAACCGAGAATTCACTTTTCTAGAGGGGCTGAAGCTGTCAACTAAGTAAACTTTGGGTTAAAATCGTGTTTTCATCAAATAAATTACACAAAAGTGTCAAGAAAAGTGTCTTAAGGATTAAAAATGAAATTCTTTTATATAAAAGGACCAAAAGTGTTATTTTTATATAAGGAGGGTAATGAAAAGGATCAAACTCCATTTTCAAACAAATTAAGTCTTTAATATCAAAATTCAAGATCCACGACTACTGACGAAATGGAAAAACAAATACATTCTCAACAATAAATATCGTTACAAAACGAATTGATTCGGTCTCGAATCAATAACAAACCAAATCATAAAAGCAAAGCATTTGAATAAACACGCGATAATTATGATGAGTTAACTTACAAAATTTGGGCTTGGAAGTTTCAAATCATGCTTGTTGGTGATGGGTTTTGAGCATTCTAACACTCCTAAGTGTACATGCAACCATAAATACCTTGGATCTATGTTTTCTCTATTATACATGCAAATATGAACATCCAAGGTATTATACTAATCTAGCATACAAAACAATGAATATAACAAGATAGAATACATACCTCTTTGGTGTAGGATGTTCTCAAGAAGCTTGAGTGCCTAGTGCCCCAAGTGTGACACCTCAAATGGCTCACACAACATCAATTGCTTTTGGAATAACCTTGAGAGAAATGTAGAACACTTCTAAAATCGGCTAACCCTTTCTCTATCACACACTAGTGCCGATTTTGGTCAAGAATAAGATGCATGTATAGTTAGGGTTACACCATGTAAACCCTAATTGACATGGCCTTACATTTCCATTATCCATGGGTACAAATACACCATGGAGCACCCATGGAGCATCATATGGGTTTTAGCCCAACTAGATAATCCATGGAGCATTAGCCCACTATACAAGTATGGATGATTTGCACAATCAACCCATATATTTAATTAGTCTTCTTTTGATCACTTAATTAATCCTAGATTAATTCTTGATCAATACTAATTAATAATCTTATTATTCTTATTATTAATATACTCGAACATATAATATATTAATAACCATAAGTGTCTTATTTCTCTCATTATAGTCTATCCAAATGCATGATGCCATGCAACCCAAATGGACCATACCGGGTCGGGTCAAGTCTTACCAATTATAGTTATGGACTTAGACATTAATCCAACAGTCTCCCACTTAGATAACTTTAAAACTATTATTGTGTATGACTTCAAGAACCAACTGGCAATCATAGCTCTCAAAAGCTTCTGTCGAACTTTGACCTTGCCGATGATCTCTGACCTTTGTCAATGACTTGTCCATTAGATAAGGGATCATATATTCCTCCATTCTAGATATCATATGGATTGAGACATGGATTGTAAATCATTCTCTCTGTCCATCTATTGTTTCCCGATTTCCGATTTATGAAGAGTGACTGATTGAACAAATCAAATCAGTCCTGGCTTGGCCAAGCACTTACATGTGTCATCGCTAAATCATCGAGGGGCCCACAGATATCGCTTTTATCCCGAAGGTAAAAGGAATGGATAAACTTCGACTTATATGGCTTGTTCTACTACTTGTTGAATCATACACAAAAACACGTTTTATAACATCGAGTTACCAATGCAGTTTCGCGCAATCAATGTACAACCAACTCATAGTAACAACTCATATCTCTAGGTTTGAAGAATATAAGATATTATTGTCTCATGATCACTCGTGATAAAATCCATTAAAGTGATTCAAATGAGCGCGTGTTGAATCCAATACTCAGAACTTATAAGCACTCATGAGTGTTGTAGCACAACTTTGTCCACCAACTTGGACCTCTACAAGCCAACCCATGACAGTCTTGATTCATATCTACTTCCAACATATGACCAACTGTGGATGGTTTAAATAATTTAGTCATTCCGGAAGAATAACATAGTTATTATGGAAGTCAAAACATGCAAAGTGAAACACAAGAATAAATGAATCAAATATGGTATCAAACCCTATGAATATAAATAGACTACTTCTATTTATCACCATACTGATTACTCATTATTCATTGTTTCGGTTTTATCAACTTTATACTTGAATTAAAACACTAGGTATCCCATGCTCCAAGCATGTACACTATGTTTTCCTAAATAGATTTTCCATACACTAAGTATGCACTCTATGTTTATCTATGATCCTTACTTTGTGAAATAAACCAATTGACCAAACTTTCAATGATTCTAATTTCACACTCCCAAATTGAAATCTGTTAGATTTTAAACTTATATGCAATGATTATCTTGTAATGATTATGCACAAAGTCACAAAGACTTGACAACAAACATTACAGAGTATTCCAATGAAGATCTACTCTTTGGACACAACGCCTTATGTTCAAAGTATGCATATCTTTGAACATGCTTCTTGCACTAAGTTTTTTCTCTAATCTTACACAGATTGCTTCTATCTATAGAGACAACTCTATATTCCCATTTTGAGAGCCACTTCTGAACAAGAGTTGCCTCTTTTCAGACTATGTCAATATGGTCCTTCCAATATTAACAATATACTTCCAACTGTCCTTGAGCAATCAATCTTTGGTAAACCTTAGATTGTCCTCGACAATTGCTTAATCACTTTAGTCATATCCAATTCTAGACATTTTCCTCCTTAATGCCCCAAGGCATTTGGAAATTCATAAAGAATAAATATTATAGCACATGTAATCGATCTTGTACCCAAAGTAAATGGGACACGATTCATGATGTTTCACATAAAGACATGGTTCTAGACCATTCTTTTGCCATAATAATTTTTTTGTTTGCCATATTCTCAAAATTTTACTATGAAAAGGGATGCCGTAATCATAATCGAATTTTGAGAACGCAATATATAGAATTTTCTTAAGTTGAACCAATCCAACATGAAATTCATATATATATTCTTGACTAAAGGTGATTAAAATCTCAATATAAGCTCTTTAGAATGATTATAAACACAATCTAAGCCTTTCATAATTGAAATGAAGTATAATTTCCTCTCCCTTAATTATAGCAAAACAACTTTTTCAACCCCTGAAACCTCACGAATTGAAACTTTTGTTTTCTATAATTAACATTGCTAACTTGCAATCATAATTATCATGCTCCCACTAATATGATGATTATTAGCATAATACTTATGCTCCCACTCGCTTTGACATGTACTCAGAAATCAGCTGACTTTCTCACCAAAGTTTAGATTTCTGATACTAGATTGTTTTGATAAAACTTTATCAAAATCATACACCTTATCTTAGATAGCTCATAGGTGTGTCTAAACAATTTCAGAACTATGAAAAGGGATTCTGTAATCATAGTCTTAATTGTTTAGACCTTTGCTATTTCTCATAAGTCCATGTTAGTGTGCCTACTAACAACTTTGAGAATGCAGAGATTACTATCTACTTACAAATCTACTTAGTGGAAGTGTTTCCTCACCATCATCTTCATGAATCGGAGAGAAACCTTATGACACTTAGAGTTTTATGGTGTATGAGTTCCTACCCATATGAATTAGTCAAAACCATAATCACAAGACATGGTTAGTGACAAATCTAAACTCATACGGATTGAACTTGTGCAATCTTAAGTTGTTGGCATTTGGCAGCACAAGGGCCTGCCATAGCTTCCAAGCAGCTGTGCAACCAATTGAGGACTCTAAGAACTCATATGCAAAGCCAACTTTCACTGGAATGGGCACAGAAATGTAAACACGATAGGTTATACACCACAAGTCGTGTGCTAGTGAATAATTCCAGGTTTTATTAGACCTTGAGTTTGTCAAGACCTTTAAGACTCCCACTGTCCTCTTGACATATAAGACTCTCTTGTCACATATTCAAGGGATAGTGCAGATTCTTTATCAAGACAGACACTTCACACAATTGGTCTAAGTTGGTCTCTATTTTATCCAAAACATCACAACTTACCAATTTCAAATGTACAAGAGTAGATAACCTTTTACTCTTACATTTGACTAGTGTTAATCAACCTTCTTTAAGATATGTCACTCAAGTTACAGTCTTAGAGTATAACTCTAAGGATTGTTTTGGAACGAAGTATGACTCATCTTATTGATTTAACCACTTCAACAATTCATAGCTCCTCTTCTTAGCTATCAGAATGCACTTAGAGGATGAATTGTGATAAGGTCTCTAAATCATTAAGGTGAGCATACATCATAAAACACTCTCCCATCTTTTTAGGTTTGAGAAACTTTTATCCTTCTGCCTAATTTGATTCTTCTCATTCGTTCTGCCATACATCGAGATTTTTTCCAATGTATCAGAATTACACTTAAGCCTGTAAGTATAACCATATTTACTAAACTTTAGTAAATCATGACGAATAGTCTTATCGATTATTTGTGGTGGGCTTGATCAGTTCACATGACTGTGTACTCAATCCCTTAGCCCTTTACTTGACTCACACATACATGTGAACAACTAATTAGTCTTAATTTTCCAATGCTTGAAAGTTCTCATTCATCATACTATACAACTTGCATGATTCCAAGTTTCGGTCCAATTGAAACTTGGGTGATGAGAATCTTTACTGATTATAACTAGCATATTCGTTTGTGGGGGGGTATAATAGACTAAACTATACTTATTATAGTTTATCATAATTATTCATAGTGGTAGTAACCCTTTTTCTATATGTAATACCCTTAGTAATGTGTTTGTTATGTAAATGAATCTTAAACTATACTTGTCCTAGTTTACCAATGTTTGTATTTCAATGGATATAACCTTGTAATACCATTTATATATTTACTATACTTATGAAGGTAATAATTCATTTGTTCTCTGATGTATGTCTATAAAACAAGACAAAATGACATATATGGTAATAACATATCATAACATGAAGGTATACACCTTGCTCAACAAGTTACAAGGTGTAAATCAAATCGAAAACATTTTTCTAGTATTACCATTTCTATTCTGTTTTTAGAAAATTCATAGAAAAATCATTAAAGGACCAAATCAGAATCCGTAAAGTCTGAGAGTTTGTAAAATGAGTCTAGTTTGTTCATTAATTTTTTATGAATTTTAATGACCTCCAACTTTTGTGAAAAAGTCCATAATCACACACTGGTCAGGATTGATGTTTGAAATGATAGGCAGTTTTGTAAAAATCACCATAAATTGTAGGAAAATATTATGGAGATGTGAAAGTAATCATTTTAAAGCTAAGAAGTTGAACTATTTGAAACTAATATTGTTTTGAAAACTAAAATGCTTAAGTTCACCAAAACAGTCCGTGAATGGAGTCCAACTTTTCTGATGAAGGCTGTTAGAAAAGTTTAGTTATGTTCTTGGTGTTTTACCTTGTATTTACCCACTAAAAACTTGAGAAAACATGAAAATATAGGGGTATGAAGTCACCTTATGTGATTTCAGTAGATTAATGTTGGAGAAAGGAAGTGTTCAACTCAAGAACACTTGAAGATGCCTTGAAGATTTTCGAGAATCTAACATCAAAGTGATGGAGTTTGTGTAAGCAATCAATGATTTGAGTAGAATGAAGTGCTATAATCACAAGGAGGGTGAATTATACTTACCAAGAGTATAATAAAGCTTGATTATCAGCCTTGGATCTTGAATTTTAGGGAGAGAAAATGAGAGAAAATGAAGTTTGTTCTTGATGGAAGAATGAGAGGAAATGAAAGAAATATGAGGAGAGAGGAGGGTTTTCTAACCTTTGACCAAGTGGGTGGCTGAAAAATGGTGGGAAAAGTACCATTAAATGACTAGGTATGGGCTGATGGTGAATAGTGACATGGAGTGGGTATGAGAGTGGTTGCTTGTGTCATAGAATAAAGAAAAGTCAACACTTAACCTTTGTACTTCACCCACTCTTCATGGATAAGGTTTTATCCCCAAAAACGTGGGAATTAATGAATTATGAGACTTTAATTGATAAAATAAAGTTTTGGGTGAAAATCCCGCTTTAAAACGATTAAAAACGAAGCCAAAACGAAGTCGGAATCGAAAACTGGGAAGAAATGGGCTTTTTGCGAGGCTTTTCGCAAGGGGGGGCCGAAGGTGGCTAGGTTCGGTCCTTAGAAGGCTGGGACCGAAGGCGCGGGTGAGTCAAATGGACCGAAAGTGGGTAAGAGGCAAAATGGACCGAAGGTGGCTTCGGTTCCTTGTGCGAGGTTCGGGCCCGAGAGCACCCTTCGGGTTCGGTCCAAGAGGGTTCGGTCCCTAAGAGGACTTTCGGCCCTAAGAGGTGTTTCGGGTCCTTAAGCCTATTTTACTTGTTTTTACCCTGTTTCAAGCCGTTTTTGACCTGGTTAAGGTTCGGGATGGCCCGAAAGACTATAAAAAGTTTAAGGAAGTTTTGAGAGAGATTTGAGAGAGATTTCACATTCTTGGAGAGATTTCTCATACAAAGAGAGATTTGGGAGAGATTTCACGTACTCAGAGAGATTTGGGAGAGATTTCACATACTTAGAGAGATTTGGGGGAGATTTTACATACTTAGAGAGATTTGGGAGAGACTCAAAATAGAGAGAGATAAAGTGAATATGATTGAGAGAGGTTTCGTGTGTGACATTTGTGAGTGTCCGGCTTCGCAATGCAAGGTCCGTAAACCCCGTTAAATCATGTTTAAGGGTCTTACACTCTCCCGATGAGTATGCAACATCGTTTTATCGGTTTTGTTCGTTACTTACTATAGTTTTAGGTTAAGGAAATCTAGATATACGAACTACCCAATTGATGATTCCTCATTAGTGTAGCGAGCTGTATAGTAATTACCTAATCTAAGCCCTAATACACAAGAGTTAATTGAGTCGACCGGTTTAACTTATTGATTTTGACTTGACCGGAAATTGACAGTTGTCACATCATCCCCCCGTTAGAGGGAATTTCGTCCCAAAATTAGCACTTTGACCTGGACTTCCAGAATTTTGGAGAAAGGATGCGGGAAACTTTTTGTAATACAAGAAATTGATTAGGGTGAGAAACGATCCACCTTATGTTGAATGACGACTTGGAATTTCTTATTGTGACTAGAGTTAAGTCGATTTAAAGGAGTGATTATTCTGGAATGATAGTGCATACTATGTATGTCTTTAAGTTCTCTGCTTTATACTTGTTGCAACTACTACGACTATTTCATGTTGTGGTCAGTGAGTACTAGCACCATGAGTGTTCCGACAATTTTTATGATGGAATTTGTAGTATAAGTCCTACCAGTTCGTTTATAATCGCTTGGTGTAAACTAGTCGTATATCATTAAGATTACAAGGGCAGTCAAATGAGTGACCCCGGCTTAAGCCTACAACCAAACAAGGAACAGGAAGTAAGGCGAAATTTTACATTCTAAGTCCATAGAATGTTAATGATATATGGCCATAACATTTACACTAGCCATCATGGATTCACAAGTAAAAACCCTATGTTTTTTATATACGTGATAAGACTTATTAAGGTTCGTCGTGTTTCGCGAGATTGATGGTTGATAAACCCTAAATTGGTCCTATTTTTAGTAAGATTTTAAATCCTACATGAGGTGGTTAGGAGTGCGTACCACTATTCGCGGGTGGTTCTGGGGAAGTTTCTCCTGTGGTGATCATAAGTACCCTTCCACCATTACCAGCATTCCTTATCCTTGGACAGTCTCTCTTAAAGTGTCCAGTTTCACCGCACTCATAACAAGTTGGGCTTGCTCCAGCACCGGGGAACTGGTTGATGGGTCGTATCGGTGCCTTACAGAAGTGGGTAGTGTATCCCTTGCTGTTGCAATTCATGTAGTGCAATTCTCTGCAAGCCCCATTGTGATGGAAGCTACACTTGTTACATTTCGGGAGGTTTCCAGCTTATCGATTTATTGGTGTTGGAGTGGCACAGGTTGTGGCAACATGAACGGCGATGATCTGCTGCTTATTGGTGGGGTCTCGTGCTGATTGATTCTTCTCGTTGTCCCAAGACTTCCTTTTATAGTTTCCCTTGCTATCTTGCTCAGGCGTGGTTGTCATAGTGCCATGGTTGGCCCTATGGTCGATGAATTATTGTGCTAACTCCTTGGCACTATCAAAGGTAGTTGGTCTTGAGGCCAACACGCTATCTTGAATTTGGGGAGACAATCCCCAAAGGTATCGTTCCACCTTCTTTTCCTCAGGAGCGACCATCGCGGGACAAAGGACTGCTAGATCACAGAATCGGTCGGTGTAAGTTGCAAGGTCAGAGTCTGTCATTTTGAGTTTCCAAATTTCTTGATCTAGTTTTTGTACTTCGACCCTTGGGCAGTACTCTTTTAGCATCAGCGTCTTTAAGTCTTCCCAGCTTAACGAGTTAGCCACCGAAAGCGTCGGTGACATAACATGGCTTTTCCACCATGTAAGGGCTCGGCCACAGAAAGTGCAAGATGAAAATTTGACCTTGCTTGCTTCGGGACATGCACAAACCTCGAAGACTGACTCTGTCTTCTCGAACCATTGCATCAGAGTGATAACACCCCCACTTCCGTTGAAAGAATCCGGTTTGCAATTGATGAAGTCCTTATACGAACATTCCCTCATACACCCCGTACTGTCCCCATGCTTAGAGTTTGTGGCACCAGAGCCAGCACCACCGGTACCATTCGTACCAATTTGCAACATTGCAGCAGCTACGACTGCGGTTACGGCAGCTTGAAACATCGTGGGATCAAACTGCGGAGGTGGTGGTGGTGTTGCACTACTGGAAGGTCTGGACTTTTTCTTTGGCGGCATAGTCATGTCATAAGTTTGTAGAGATGAACAGATGGTAAGTTTCTAATAGTAGTGACAAGTCAGATGTTATCGAGCCAGACTTTTCTGTATTATGTTCCGACTTAAAAGTATTTTGTATATAATTCATAACAAAGCCCCTACGAATGAATTTAGTGGTAATGACTCAAATGTAACTGGTGATTTGTTTCATGCCTGTTCCCTCCTAAGATCACTTGGTTTATACCAGTCGTGTATAATTAAGGTCCAATAGGTCGTCGAACTTAATGAGTCTGCCCTAGGTCCACAACCAAACATGGAACAGGACCCAAGGCAGACTCACCATTTCTAAGTCGATTTTCTTTTAATTACACTCGACCTTGAGGTATACATTAAGAATTATTGGAGTTACCATAAGCAAATTGTTTGTAATACCGAGTTATGAAATACATGGAAAATTCCTAATGAATTTTAATACGAGCCAATTTCTTTAATATAATTTAGCGTATAGGGTTCGAAGAAATTTGTCCTTTTAATAGGTCTACATCTCATTAATGTAAAGAAACATTTTGACAGTGCCACGATTCCCTTGAATAGTGCAGTTCTTCGGATTTTGAAGGATTTGAATGTCTCTGTACATATATGGGGGTAGTCATTATACGCATGCTAGTAGATCAAGTCTATACCGATATGTCAATGGTGTACACCTTACTTGTGGCGGGTGATGCTCTGTGGTTCATAGAGTAAAGACATGAAAGTCTACATTGCTCTAACCTCTGTCCTGGTTTCTGTCATTCGATGATCTGTCTTTATTACACGTTTTCTCTAATGCTGCTTGACATTCGCGATACTCTTTAGTATCGGCTCGAGTCGTGGTTACTTCTCTCTGAACGTTTGAAAGTGGCTCCTGATTTGTTCATGGCCTCCATCCCTGTGATGAAGGCAAGTTGTGGTGATCCTGGTGGTAGTGCATACCTTCATGATTCGGCTGACCGATGCTCGTGTTTGTATCCTCTGGTAAGCGATGCGGTATACTATGACAAAGAGGGCCTTGTCTACTGATCCTTCACTATTGAGGTTGTAGAAGCCTCTTTCTATACTCCAATGGGGGGTGTTTGATCTTGTTCCAAGTTCTATCTCTTTAAATCTACGGTTCTTCGAGGTGTCTGACCATGGAGGTTTCGTCAGAGTGGGGACACTGGAGGGCGTATTGCAGACTTCGGGCTCTTCGTCAAAGTCTTCTCCTATTTCCCTTTGTCTTCGTCCTCATTTGCTTTCGCTTTCTCCAGATTCTCTTCCGGATTCTTCTTGTTCTAGCCACTATCGTCCCAGTTAGGAGAATAGAGGACTCTTGGTACTTGGGTTCCCTCCACGTTGTTCGTGCGAGATCAGGGGTTGGGGAGATAGTTAATAGGCATCTAATCCTATAATTACTTATAGGTGTGATCCTTATTAGTCACTTCTTTAATCACATAGTGCATACCAATTATACATAATATGAGATAAAATAGACCTTCGAATAAATGACTCTATTCTAAATCCACAACCAAACAAGGAACAGGAAGTAGAGCAATAGTCATAGATTCTGAGTTTATAATATCTTTGATTATGTATAACCTTAGCGTATGCACTTAGTCATTTTAGACCTACTAATAGGGGTCTTTAGTTTTCACATAAGTTAGTTATAGTTCTACAAAATACTCCTATAGTATTTTAAATGTTTCACTTATGTTCTCGATGTTTCTTTGTAGATAGAGTTGGTAAGTTTTTAGACTTGTTGCAAAACCACGACCATTCCTGGGCATATGCTAATCACTTCTGGGTGAGACATAGTCGATCAGGCTATGTCATTCCCATACCTGATTATACATCTCCAAGCCTACTCGTACTGTTCAACAATCACCACTTTTGTCCCATCCCACCATGATACTGACCCTAGTGAGTATGCATGTGCTCATACTCTTTAACGAGAAACTATTTGTTTCTAAAAGTATAGTTATTTGGAAAACGTTAAATCATAGACTTTCAGTCCCAATGTATTTATAGTTTGTATATCTTATATGGTTCGATATACTTAGTTCACTGTAAACAATGCTCTGATACCAATCTGTCACACCCCCAAACCAGAACAGTGGAAACGTTCGGGGGTGGATGACTTCATGTATAGTATCATAACAACGAATATAATAGTGAAGAAAGCAAACACAACCATCATCAATATAATTGAAAGAGTTACATCATAGAGTAAGTTTACATGTTTCAAAATCAATTACATCATGATGACAAAATAAGTTTTGAATTTAACGCCTCAGCGCCCCGTCCTCGAAAGCGGATGATTACCTGTTTAGTGATTTCCTGAGAATACAAGTTGTTTGAAAAAGTGTCAACACAAAGGTTAGTGAGTTCATAAAAGTTTTAATTGACAAGTAAACTATTTTCCTTGTAAAAACAATTGGGTTGTTCCAGAAAATCCGATATTTTCCTTAAATAGTGAATTGAAAGTTTCTATGTTATGAAATAATGCATCCTAGAATTCTTTATAGTTTCCTTCTATAATCTCCAAGTATATATAAGTTATATAAAATTAAAGTTAGATAAAACGTCGAATGTAATGGGTCCGTCCTAGGCCCACAACCAAACAACGAACAGGAAATAAGGCGGATCCACCAATTATAAGCCAATCACGACTAGATTCTATATAACTCTAGCATATACACTTAGAAATTATAGGTGAAAACTAACAATTCCAGGTAGAATGTAGTCTTAAAACCAAAGGTCGAAACCAAATCCTAGTGTAGTGTAAGAAATAGTAATAGTGGTTGTGAACATAAACTATACATATCATAGTTCATCAGATAGTGATAGTGGCTAGTGAACATGAACTATGCATATTATAGTTAACCAAATGTGATGGCGGTGGTGAATATAAGCTATACATATCATAGTTCATCAAATAGTGATAGTGGCTAGTGAACATGAACTATGCATATTATAGCTTATCGAAATGTGGTGGTTATAGTAAATTCCTTCATGTTATAAGTTCGTAGTGTGGATGAAACATAAATTACGCCTACTATAGTTTATCACGTTGTTTGTAATTTATATACGCCCTAACTGTACTGATTATAACTAGCGTATTCGTTTGTGGGGGGTATAATAGACTAAACTATACTTATTATAGTTTATCATAATTATTCATAGTGGTAGTAACCCTTTTTGTATATGTAATACCCTTAGTAATGTGTTTGTTATGTAAATGAATCTTAAACTATACTTGCCCTAGTTTACCAATGTTTGTATTTCAATGGATATAACCTTGTAATACCATTTATATATTTACTATACTTATGAAGGTAATAATCCATTTGTTCTCTGATGTATGCCTATGAAACAAGACAAAATGACATATATGGTAATAACATATCATCACATGAAGGTATACACCTTGCTCAACAAGTTGCAAGGTATAAATGAAATTGAAAACATTTTTCTAGTATTACCATTTCTATTCTATTTTTAGAAAATTCATAGAAAAATCATTAAAGGTCCAAATCAGAATCCGTAAACTCTGAGAGTTTTGAAATTGAGTCTAGTTTGTTCATAAATTTTGTTATGAATATTAATAACCTCCAACGTGTGTGAAAAAGTCCATAATCACAGACTAATCCGGATTGATGTTTGAAATGATAGGCAGTTTTGTAAAAATCACCATAAATTGTAGAAAAATCGTATGGAGATGTTCAAGTAGTCATTTTAAAGCAAAGAACTTTAACTATTTGCACCTAATACTGTTTTGAAAACTAAATTGTTTATGTTGATCAAAACAGTCCGTGAATGGAGTCCAACTTTTCTGATGAAGGCTGTTAGAAAAGTTTACTTATGTTCTTGGTGGTTTAACTTGTATTCCCCCCCCTAAAAACTTGAGAAAACATGAAAATGTAGGGGTATGAACTCACCTTATGTGATTTCAGTAGATCAATGTTGGAGAAAGGAAGTGTTCAACTCAAGAACACTTGAAGATGCCTTGAAGATTTTCGAGAATCTAACATCAAAGTGATGGAGTTTGTGTAAGCAATCAATGATTTGAGTATAATGAAGTGCAATAATCACAAGGAGGATGAATTATACTTACCAAGAGTATAATAAAGCTTGATTATCAGCCTTGGATCTTGAATTTTAGAGAGAGAAAATGAGAGAAAATGAAGTTTGTTCTTGATGGAAGAATGAGAGGAAATGAAAGAAATGTGCGAAGAGAGGAGGGTTTTCTAACCCTTGACCAAGTGGGTGGCTGAAAAATGGCGGGAAAAGTACCATTAAATGACTAGGTATGGGCTGATGGTGAATAGTGACATGGAGTGGGTATGGGAGTGGTTGCTTGTGTCATAGAATAAAGAAAAGTCAACACTCAACCTTTGTACTTCACCCACTCTTCATGGATAAGGTTTTATCCCCAAAAACGTGGGAATTAATGAATTATGAGATTTAATTGATAAAATAAAGTTTTGGGTGAAAATCCCGCGTTAAAACGATGAAAAACGAAGCCAAAACGAAGTCGGAATCGAAAACTGGGAAGAAATGGGCTTTCTGCGAGGCTTCTCGCAAGGGGGGGGGGGGGCGAAGGTGGCTAGGTTCGGTCCTTAGAAGGCTGGGACCGAAGGCGCGGGTGAGTCAGGAAGCGAAATGGAGCGAAATGGACCGAAAGTGGGTAAGAAGCGAAATGGACTGAAGGTGGCTTCGGTTCCTTGTGCGAGGTTCGGGCCCGAGAGCACCCTTCGGGTTCGGTCTAAGAGGGTTCGGTCCCTAAGAGGACTTTCGGCCCTAAGAGGTGTTTCGGGTCCTTAAGCCTATTTTACTCGTTCTTACCCTGTTTCAAGCCGTTTTTGACCTAGTTAAGGGTCGGGATGGCCCGAAAGACTATAAAAAGTTTAAGGAACTTTTGAAAGAGATTTGAGAGAGATTTCACATTCTTGGAGAGATTTCTCATACAAAGAGAGATTTTGGAGAGATTTCACATACTCAAAGAGATTTGGGAGAGATTTCACATACTTAGAGAGATTTGGGGGAGATTTCACATACTTAGAGAGATTTGGGAGAGACTCAAAATAGAGTGAGATAGAGTGAATATGATTGAGAGAGGTTTCGTGTGTGACATTTGTGAGTGTCCGGCTTCGCAATGCAAGGTCCGTAAACTCCATTAAGACATGTTTGGTTCGTTACTTACTATAGTTTTAGGTTAAGGAAATCTAGATATACGAACTATCCAATTGATGATTCCTCATTAGTGTAGCGAGCTGTATAGTAATTACCTAACGTAAGCCCTAGTACACGAGGGTTAATTGAGTCGACCGGTTTGACTTATTGATTTTGACTTGACCGGAAATTGACAGTTGTCACATCATCCCCCCGTTAGAGGGAATTTCGTCCCAAAATTAGCACTTTGACCAGGACTTCCAGAATTTTGGAGAAAGGATGCGAGAAACTTTTCATAATACAAGAAATTGATTAGCGTGAGAAACGATCTACCTTATGTTGAATGACGACTTGGAATTTCTTATTGTAACTAGAGTTAAGTCGATTTAAAGGAGTGATTGTTCTGGAATGATAGTGCATTCTATGTATGTCTTTAAGCTCTCTGCTTTATCCTTGTTGCTACTACTACGACTATTTCATGTTGTGGTCAGTGAGTACTAGCACCATGAGTGTTCCGACAATTTTTATGATGGAATTTGTAGTATAAATCCTACCAGTTCGTTTATAATCGCTTGGTGTAAACTAGTCGTATATCATTAAGATTACAAGGGCAGTCAAATGAGTGACCCCGCCTTAAGCCCACAACCAAACAAGGAACAGGAAGTAAGGCGAAATTTTACATTCTAAGTCCATCGAATCTTAATGATATATAGCCATAACGTTTACACTAGCCATCATGGATTCACAAGTAAAAACCCTTTGTTTTTTATATATGTGACAAGACTTATTCAGGTTCGTCATGTTTCGCGAGATTTATAGTTGATAAAACCCGAAATTGGTAATAGTTTTAGTAAGATTTTAAATCCTACGTGAGGTGGTTAGGAGTGCGTACCACTATTCACGGGTGGTTCTGGGGAAGTTTCTTTTGCGGTGATCATAAGTACCCTTCCACCGTTACCAGCATTCCTTATCCTTGGACAGTCTCTCTTAAAGTGTCTAGTTTCACCGCACTCGTAACAAGTTGGGCTTGCTCCAGCACCGGGGAACTGGTTGATGGGTCGTATCGGTGCCTTACAGAAATGGGTAGTGTGTCCCTTCCTGTTGCAATTCATGCAATGCAATTCTCTGCAAGCCCCATTGTGATGGAAGCTACACTTGTTACATTTCGGGAGGTTTCCGGCATATCGATTTATTGGTGTGGGAGTGGCACAGGTTGTGGCAGCATGAACGGCGACGATCTCCTGCTTATTGGTGGGGTCTCATGCTGATTGATTCTTCTCGTTGTCCCAAGACTTCCTTTTATAGTTTCCCTTTCTATCTTGCTCAGGGGTGGTTGTCATAGTGCCATGGCTGGCCCTATGGTCGATGAGTTGTTGTGCTAACTCCTTGGCACTATCAAAGGTAGTTGGTCTTGAGGCCAACACGCTATCGAGGCCAACATGCTATCTTGAATTTGGGGAGACAATCCCCAAAGGTATCGTTCCACCTTCTTTTCCTCAGGAGCGACCATCGCGGGACAAAGGAGTGCCAGATCACATAATCCGTCGGGGTAAGTTGCAAGGTCAAAGCCTGTCATTTTGAGATTCTAAAGTTCTTGCTCCAGTTTTTGTACTTCGACCCTTCGGCAGTACTCTTTCAACATCAGTGTCTTTAAGTCTTCCCAGCTTAATGAGTTAGCCACCGCAAGCGTCGGTGAGTTAACGTGGCTTTTCCACCAAGTAAGGGCTCGGCCAGAGAAAGTGCAAGCTGCAAATTTGACCTTGCTTGCTTCGGGACATGTACAAACCTCGGAGACTGACTCTGTCTTCTCGAACCATTGCATTAGAGTGATAACGCCCCCGCTTCCATTGAAATAATCCGATTTGCAATTGATGAAGTCCTTATAGGAACATTCCCTCATATGCCCCGTACTGTCCCCATGGTTAGAGTTTCTGGCACCAGATCCAGCACCACCAGTACCATTCATACCAATTTGCGACATTGCGGCAGCTACGGCTGCGGTTACGGCAGCTTGAAACATTGTGGGATCAAACTGCGGAGGTGGTGGTGGTGCTGCACTACTGGAAGGTCTGTACTTTTTCTTTGGTGGCATAGTCCTGTTATAAGTTTGTAGAGACGAACAGACGGTAAGTTTCTAATAGTAGTGACAAGTCAGATGTTATCGAGCCAGACTTTTCTATATTATGTTCCGACTTAAAAGTATTTTGTATATAATTCATAACAAAGCCCATACGAATGAATTTAGTGGTAATGACTCAAATGTAACTCGTGATTTGTTTCGTGCCTGATCACCTCCTAAGATCACTTGGTATATACCAGTCGTGTATAATTAAGGTCCAATAGCTCATCGAAATAGTAATAGTGGCTGTGAACATCAACTATACATATCATAGTTCATTGGATAGTGATAGTGGCTAGTGAATATGAACTATGCATATTATAGTTTACCAAATGTGATGGCGATGCTGAATATAAGCTATACATATCATAGTTCATCAAATACTGATAGTGACTAGTGAACATGAACTATGCATATTATAGCTTATCGAAATGTGGTGGTTATAGTAAATTCCTTTCTGTTATAAGTTCGTAGTGTGGATGAAACATAAATTACGCCTATTATAGTTTATCACGTTGTTTGTAATGTATATACGCCCTAACTGTGCTGATTATAACTAGCGTATTCGTTTGTGGGGGGTATAATAGTGGTAGTAACCCTTTTTGTATATGTAACACCCTTAGTAATGTTTTTGTTATGTAAATGAATCTTAAACTATACTTGTCCTAGTTTACCAATGTTTGTATTTCAATGGATATAACCTTGTAACACCATTTATATATTTACTATACTTATGAAGGTAATAATCCATTTGTTCTCTGATGTATGTCTATAAAACAAGACAAAATGACATATATGGTAATAAAATATCATAACATGAAGGTATACACCTTGCTCAACAAGTTACAAGATGTAAATGAAATTGAAAACATTTTTCTAGTATTACCATTTCTATTCTGTTTTTAGAAAATTCATAGGAAAATCATTAAACGACCAAATCAGAATCCGTAAAGTCTGAGAGTTTGTAAAATGAGTCTAGTTTGTTCATAAATTTTTTATGAATTTTAATGACCTCCAACTTGTGTGAAAAAGTCCATAATCACAGACTGTTCCGGATTGATGTTTGAAATGATAGGCAGTTTTGTAAAAATCACCATAAATTGTAAAAAAATCATATGGAGATGTGCAAGTAGTCATTTTAAAGCTAAGAACTTGAACGATTTGAACCTAATATAGTTTTGAAAACTAAAATGTTTAATTTCACCAAAACAGTCCGTGAATGGAGTGCAACTTTTCTGATGGAGGCTGTTAGAAAAGATTAGTTATGTTCTTGGTGTTTTAACTTGTATCACCCCACTAAAAACTTGAGAAAACATGAAAATGTAGGGGTATGAACTCATCTTATGTGATTTCAGTAGATCAATGTTGGAGAAAGGAAGTGTTCAACTCAAGAACACTTGAAGATGCCTTGAAGATTTTCGAGAATCTAACATCAAAGTGATGGAGTTTGTGTAAGTTATCAGTGATTTGAGTAGAATGAAGTGCAATAATAACAAGGAGGATGAATTATACTTACCAAGAGTATAATAAAGCTTGATTATCAGCCTTGGATCTCGAATTTTAGAGAGAGAAAATGAGAGAAAATGAAGTTTGTTCTTGATGGAAGAATGAGAGGAAATGAAAGAAATATGAGGAGAGAGGAGGGTTTTCTAACCCTTGACCAAGTGGGTGGCTGAAAAATGGTGAAAAAAGTACCATTAAGTGACTAGGTATGGGCTGATGGTGAATAGTGACATGGAGTGGGTATGGGAGTGGTTGCTTGTGTCATAGAATAAAGAAAAGTCAACACTCAACCTTTGTACTTCACCCACTCTTCATGGATAAGGTTTTATCCCAAAAAACGTGGGAATTAATGAATTATGAGACTTTAATTGATAAAATAAGGTTTTGGGTGAAAATCCTGTGTTAAAACGATGAAAAACGAAGCCAAAACGAAGTCGGAATCGAAAACCGGGAAGAAATGGGCTTTCTGCGAGGCTTCTCGCAGGGGGGGCCGAAGGTGGCTAGGTTCGGTCCTTAGAAGGCAGGGACCGAAGGCGCGGGTTAGTCAGGAAGCAAAATGGAGTGAAAGTGGGTAAGAGGCGAAATGGACCAAAGGTGGTTGCGGTTCCTTGTGCGAGGTCCGGGCCCGAGAGCACCCTTCGGGTTCGGTTCAGCAGCCTTCGGGTTCGGTCCCTAAGAGGACTTTCGGCCCTAAGAGGGGTTTCGGCTCCTTAAGAGGGGTTTCGGGTCCTTAAGCCTATTTTACTCGTTTTTACCCCGTTTCAAGCCATTTTTGACCTGGTTAAGGGTTGGGATGGCCCGAAAGACTATAAAAAGTTTAAGGAACTTTTGAGAGAGATTTAGGAGAGATTTCACATTCTTGGAGAGATTTCTCATACAAAGAGAGATTTGGGAGAGATTTCACATTCTTGGAGAGATTTCTCATACAAAGAGAGATTTAGGAGAGATTTCACATACTCAGAGAGATTTGGGAGAGATTTCACATACTTAGAGAGTTTTAGGGGAGATTTCACATACTTAGAGAGATTTGGGAGAGACTCAAAATAGAGAGAGATAGAGTGAAAACGATTGAGAGAGGTTTCGTATGTGACATTTGTGAGTGTCCGGCTTCGCAACGCAAGGTCCGTAAACCCCGTTAAGCCATGTTTAAGGGTCTTACACACTCCCGATGAGTATGCAACATCGTTTTATCGGTTTGGTTCGTTACTTAATATAGTTTTAGGTTAAGGAAATCTAGATATACGAACTATTCAATTGATGATTCCTCATTAGTGTAGCGAGCTGTATAATAATTACCTAACATAAGCCCTAGTACACAAGGGTTAATTGAGTCGACCGGTTTGACTTATTGATTTTGACTTGACCGGAAATTGACAGTTGTCACAATTATGGGTTATGAGGGATCAAAAGGTCACAAAATCACATAGCAGAAGCAATACATAAATAACCTCATAAAACAAAACACACATCCATGTGCAACCAAATCAATTGCAACTAAAACCAAAAAGGAAAAATCAAGAAAATTCATTCATAGTGCATCAAAGTCTCTTTTAAGTGTGTGCAATCTTGCTTTTTGCACTCGATCAACACCAAGATAACTGATCCTAAGCAACTCCCACACTTCTTTCACTGTTTTCTTCTTGGCAACGTACATGAGGATATTTTCTGGTAAGGCCTGGAAGATATAAGCTTGCATTGTCTTATTCTTCTATTCATCCATAACTACCCTGAATGATAATAGTGTACCTTGTGTTATATTAATACTTTTTTGTTTCGCCGTACATATTCCAAATATTAAGGTATCAATGTGTTATCTCGACCTTATTTTGTATAAACCAATTATCATGGTAAATTGTATATATTGCAGTTAAGAAGTGAAAGTTATTCATGGTTCAAATATATAGTATCTATAAGTTAGGACTATATTAATTTGTTTTGATTTATCTCAATTGTCGCCAAATGACAGTTCATTTATCTTGAACATAAGTTCAACGTTGAAATTAAAAAATATCGGTGGTAATACATGGATATGAATAAGAGAATGTCAAATAGTATACGGGAGACCCTTATTGAAAGGGTGTTGATGATCTTCCCAAGACCGTTTTATATTTTGCAAGATCGTAATTGTAAGATCAGATCGGGATCGGAAACAAAATAAATTTATATTCAAATTTTTTTTGTAAGGTATTAGATGTGCATGATACATCTTAACTTGATGTCATTTAAAATGTCAATATGGATTCAATTTTAACTTTTAAAACATGACTCATAATTTTTATTGCTACAAACCGTAAAAGTTAGGAAGTAAACATCTTGATTACAAAAAGAAACAAGATCATTATAATCTAAAATTAAAGGCTTATGGTCGAAAATGGAATAATACGAGTGTAACCTGCCTAATTCAAGATGAAGTGATGATGGTCTATGATAATTTTCCAACATGCAATGTTTGATTTCAAGTCGAATAGAAGAATTTTTTAGGTTCGACTATATAATAAAACTATAGATGTGAGATCCCATCATATTAAGATCTTAAGATCTTAGTTGGTATCCTAGGATCCTACTATAGATCTTGCTTCAAATAGATTCTAGTCAGATCAGAATCATTTTTGGCTTGTAGGAAATTAAAGTCATAAGATCTTAAGATCAAGATCGAGATCTAAACAACCTTGATGTTGTTATATCCATATAGGATTTTTATGTTTCTACCTGCAAATACTATATTTTAACAATTATACCCTTATTTATTGAGAAGAGAAATTCCAATTTTTGAATAAAAAAAAGCTCACACCATGTTTCCAAATATTATATGTTCAGAATCATGCTAACTCATATAATTTTGACAACTATATCTTTTACTTTAAAATATTAACTTTTAAATATATTTAAATATATTAATTGCATCTTTTGTTTACTTTGCTCATTGAATACATCAGCTTCCTTCTTCTAACATTTATAACCCTTATTTTAATACCAATTTTTGAACATCAAATTCAATATAGTCTTAAACTACTCATTAATCGACATATGTCACATACGAGACTTGAATCATCGACTTCAAGAAGAAGGTTCATACCTGATACCATTGGGATAGAAGCCCTTGGGTCGTATGTAACGACCCAAAAATCAAGGGTAAAAATTTCGTTTTTGCTATAGTCAAAACACATATATCTTTTTATCCAAGTATTTCAAAAAACATTGCTAACTGAAAACATTTATCAGAGTTTATCCTAAAATCACATAATACAGAAAACACGGGTGTGTGCGCTGCGATTAAACTGAGCCCTTCCTTTCCAAAACAATGATACTTGAAACCATTAACAAAATTGTAAGGACGAAGCTTAGTGTGTTCCCCATAGCATACCCCACTCAATCCACATAATCACATCATTCGTATTGGCTTTATAAGCTACACATATCATATAAGCCATGTATACAGACATATGGGATGCCATGGAAACCCTCCACGGTCTTATATCGGGTGCCACTGAAACCCTTACTTGGTCTTAGCCCACTATTATGGGAACCCCCACATGGTCTTAACCGGAATGGGAACCCCCACATGATCTCAATCAACTGCCATGGGAATCCCCCGGAGTCTTCTATCCAAATATCATATCGACAGAACACATAATCAATTAACAATATAAATATACAAACCCTATAAGCCATACGTACAAACATATAAAGGTGCCTTGGAAACCTTCTATGGTCTTACACCGGATGTCATGGCCCAACATTGTCTTAGGTAACTGCCTTGGGAACCCCCACATGGTATTAGCCTGGAATACCATGGGAACCCCCACATGGCCTTATATCCAACTGCCTCGGAAATCCCCCGGGGTCTTCCATGCAAATATCACAAAAACAACAAGCATACCAAATACCGCACAATCAACTAGCATACCACATATAACTAATTGCCATGGTATCCCCCGCATGGTCTTCACATAAATACATAATGTATCAATAGTACATTCACAATAATCAACTCAACTAAATAAATGGGCTGACATTGGTGCCTTAGAACCATTGGTATGGTGAGGAGACTCACCTGGCACTGTCGAAGTCCCACGAATAAAACTCTAGTTACTGGTTAACAAATTCTCAAACTGTCAACGCCCAATTAATAATTAGGTTCCATTACACAACCATAAGTCCATGCTTGGGGTAAAAATACTATTTTACCCTTAACCTAACTTGGTCCAAAACCAAGGTCCAACCACACACTCTGAAAGCCCAACAACCAATCAATAAACCAAAGCCCAACATATGGCTCAATTTTCCAAATTGGGCCCAAACCGCTACATGGACTTTATCATATGCCCAACAATTTATTCTAGTCCAAATACTTGGTAGTCTGATGGCCCAATTTCTCATAATCATCAAGGCCCAATTTTTTAAATTGGGCCCAAGACTTTCAAATGAGCCTTATCCTAAGGCCCGATAATTTCCTTAGTCCATAAGTATGTTCCCCATTTGGCCCACAAAGGCCTACAACAAGTTAGACTAAGAAGTGGCCCAATAAGAACCCAAACCTAATTAGGATTTTTCACATAAAATGGCGAATAGGGATAAGTGTTTCTTACTTAACCCATTAAGGACTTAATCCATTAAGTCCATCACTCTAACAGATAATGCATATTGTGTGATTGGGTGTAATTCATATTTCAATTCCAATGGCCCAAAACGCGGGTCCCGACGGGCCCAAACCAACAAACCCAAAATTAGGATTTTCTAAACCCTAATTAGGGTTTCCAACTCAATCATGTTCCAATTAATCCATTTGTTAAGTTTTTAGGTTAATTAACTGCTAATTAAGTTGGGCACCACCCACTACCACCTTGGGTAGTGGTGGTCAATGGCGGCTCACGGCGGCGGCCACCATCTCACGGTGTTGGTGACGGATTTCCTTAATCATTCCGATCAAAATACAATATTACAAAGCAATATTCAACTGAACGCACACACACAAATAACACATACATACACACCGAGCCACTCTTGTGGCGACAGGTGGTGGTTGGAGGTGGCAACCACCTCCTTATGGTAGTGGTGGTGGCTTTTCTTGTGAAGTCCGCCCAAAGTAGTACATACAACATAATAAACAAACACACACCTAAACACATAGTAAAACACACACACAGCTACCTTCCACGGTGGCTGGTGAAGACGGAACATGGCAGCAGATGGCGGCCACCATTGCTAGCGGCCATGGTGGTTCTTTTCCTCGATCTCCGGCCAGAAACAGTCGCAAAAGACATCTCGGGTTCAACAACAACATATATCCATACCCGACACGAGACGATCGACTAGGCGAATGCAGCAAGCTGCAATGGCAACTGAGAGCCATTTTTTGGCGGCAACAACGAGCCCTATCGGTAGCGGCGAAGATTTGGAACAGGGGGGTTCGATTGCACCATCGAAGGTGTGAAAACAGAGGCTATAGAACGCGTTCAGTTGGTCTCCCCATGACCACAACGTCGGTCTTGGTGGTTTTTTCCTGGCTACACACGAAGTCCGACGATAGTAGAGATGTTGGTGCAAGCAACGACGACAAGGAGGTTCACAAGCGACAACGTAACTGAAAGTGACGACTGGATATGAGCAACCCCCAGCGCACAAGGGTCGGCCACCAGTCCCTCGTCGGTCTAGGTGTTTCTGTCGAAGGGAGCATCGTCGGTCTTCGGCGTTATCGAATTCACCGGCGGCAAATCGTGGTGGTGTACTGATGACGTTAAATGGTGGGAAGAATGGGGTTGGCGACTGGAGGAAACGATTAGGGTTATGGTTTCACCATTATATATATATATATATATATATATATATATATATATATATATATATATATATATATATATATATATATATATATGTATATGGTTGGGTTCATGTGAGGCGGCCTAATTTTGTGGGACCGTGAGGTGCAATAATAACCACTCATTTTGTAGATAAAAAAAACAATTTTAAAATGATAAATAAATGAAAATTTTCGAATTTTTTTTCAAATATTATTTTCGTCATTTATATTTTCCAAAAAAACATACCAATAAAATAAAAAATAAATAAATAAAAATATCTTTTTTTACATATTCTAGTAAATATTAGAATATTTTACATATATGACAAATCTAGTAGAATATTCTAATATTTTAAAAATCAAATTAGAATATTTACAGTGTAATATTCTATTAGAATATTACATGTATTTAAAAAAAAAGTAATTTTTTTTAGGTAATTAAAGTGACGAAAACAATAAATAAAAAAAAGAATTTCCGGATTTTTCCTTTTATTTTGTATTTTAAAATTAATTTTAAATTTGGTCTCACTGTCTCACAAAATTAGGATGGTCTCAATTGAAAAATAAATGTTGAGAATGTGAGAATCATTCTGTAACGCCCCGATTCTCAAGTATTAATTAATTAAGAATTTCTGGATAAAGCTCTACTCGACGAGTTGGTCGACATACTCGTTGAGTAGCAGCGGGGTGAGAACACGTGTTTAGTGACCTACTCGGCGAGTCCACTATTGGGACTCGGCGAGTAGGAGCTGGCAGATGAAACCCTAAATCCCAGGGTTTGCACCCCTATTTAAAGGAGTCTCAGCCTCCTTTGGGCCTCCTTACAGTCTTTGAGAGCCCTTGAAACCCTAATTCGTGTGTGTGTGCCTTGCTGTGGGTTTGAAGCTTGGAAAAGAGGATCTTAGAGGAAGGAAGCTTAGAGTGCAAAGGAATTGGAAGCAAGAAAGGAGTGTGAAGCGGGTTTTGCCTCAACTATTATCATATGGAGGTATCAATGTACCATTCTTACTTCCTTTTCTTCCCTTTTGTTGAGTTCTAGGGCTTTTTATGGATTTTCAAGTTGGGATGTTGAGCTATGGGCTAGATCAGAAGTTGTAACTTCAGATCTGGACCCTCCTTGGATGCTAGAGTCATAAAGTTGTTGTATTGGTTGTGGTTGAAGTCCATCTTGGACTAGAAGCTCCATTAAGAACATAGAATAGACATTTGGAGCCTTTATAACCATGCATGCACGTAAAGTTTGCAACTTTACGTGGTAAGTAAGCTCTAGAAGCTTGGATCTGTGATTTGGAGCCGCTGCATGGTTCAAAATAAGTCTATATGGAAAGAGGATTGGATGGACTCGACAAGTCGCAAGAATGAACTCGGCGAGTCACATGAAGATGGTCATTGAACTCGGTAAGTTGGATGAACAAGTCGGCGAGTCCGATGAAGATCACCATAGAACTCGACGAGTTGAAGAACAACTCGGTGAGTCGGATGGCTTTTCGCTAGGATATGCATGCGTGTGTACCCGTCGAGTGGCAAGGAGGAAACTCGACGGGTGGCCTTAAGGATTGATCTGGATTCGAAGGAACTCGATGAGTCACTCCGATGACTCGGTGAGTTGGAATGTGTTCCATGAATTCAGCGAGTGGCCGAGTGTACTCGGTGAGTAGAGGTCAACAAGGGTTGTTGACCTTGACTAAGGATTTTGACCTTGATCAGGAATCACTAAGAGGTTATGGAGTGTCTCATAAGAGTTTGAACTTATGAGTATATTGTGCTATGGTTATAGGTGGTGGAGCCGGTGTCAAGTGGTCCGATAGTTGGAGTTGCTTTTCGAATCGACATCTGCAAGGTGAGTTATCCTCACTATATCGATAGGGTCTACGGCACCACGGTCGGCCCTTTATGATTTACATCCTGGTTTAGGATGGTTGCTTTGTTATTTCCATGTTAGATTTCATCCTGGTTTAGGATGGGTGTTATGTTATTACTATGTTAGAATTCATCTTGTTTAGGATGGTTGTTATGCATTTATGATCCGTAAGGATTGGTATGTTACTGACCTGTTAGGTCGATGCTCTTATTACAAGTGAAACTCTATGATTGATGGTAAATGAGATAGATATGTTTGCTATGTGTATGTGCCAGTATATGATAATATGTGTACATGGTTAGTTGTTTTTAGGTTGGGTTGAGGCGGTCCTGCTTTATGCTGAAGGCTAACACCCCCTCTAAGCGGTGCGGGGAGACTGTAGGCCCACACGGAAAACCAGTCATGTCGAAGGCTCGGGATAGATTCAAATAGACTGTAGGCCTAGGAGGGCGGACCAGCCCGGCCGATGGCCCAGTATGTATGTTGTTTGGTTGATCATTATGGATATGGTTTCTGTCATTGTGGTGTTGGTATTTTGGGGGTAGCTCACTAAGCCTTCGGGCTTACAGTTTTTCAGTTTATTGTTTCAGGTACTTCAGGAGAGCGAGGGAAGGCAAAGGCGTGACCGTACCGCTCCTCATCCTCATGATCTATTTTGGGACTCTCTGATGATAAAAGAATTGGAAATGTTTTGTAAAAACAATTATTATTTGACTCTTTTGCTCGTATTAAAAAATTTAAATTTAGCGTAAATTTATGGATGTTACAAGTTGGTATCAGAGCCTTGGTTTGAGTGAATTGGATGAACACTTGTGTGAATCCAGTCTGAAATCAAGGAGATTTTCAGAAAATAAGTTTTAAAATGGTTTTCAAAATAAAGGATGGAGGATGCAGAGGGTACGATCAGTCGGAGCCTACAAGTAAGCCCCAAAATACCATACGGTTAGGATGCAGAGGGTACGATCAGTCGGAGCCTATAAGTAAGCCCCAAAATACCATATGGTTATTTGATATTTTGATATGTTAGAATAGCATGCTAGTGCTAGGCTAGGTATTTTCAGGAATCGCATGATAGATTGGCATGATTGTATGATACCTATTAGCCTAGGGTTTCTTGAATATGGGACTGACATCATAACTGTAGATGTTTAGTGTATGCATCACGGCTGTGGGTAGTCAAGATCTTATAGCCTGAGAATGTCTGAATTGACCTTAGAGTAGGATCAGATATTCAAAAGTCTATCAGGTCCAGTGCTATGTACAGCCAGTATACACTAGCGCTGCAGGGGATGATGGAAGTTTCATGGATGTGTGAGTGGTGCAGAACTACAGGATCAGTGACTAGTTAGGCGATGTCCTCTGTTAGTGAGGGTTGAGCACATATTATGTTAAATATAGTTTAGGGCGTTGTGGTGATACTTGAGACAAATATGGGTAGGTATGGAAGGTAGTAAGGGCCCATACTACTGAAAGCACAGGACCCATATGCGTATCAAGGAAGTCACAACCCCTAGAGATTGAGGGTAATTGGTCTTCCGTCATTATATGATTTTTCTGAGTCATTGAGTGTGTTTGCAGTATGGTGGTGACGAGACGTGTTGCTTCGGGATCTAGATCAGGATCAAGATCAGGATCAGGGTCGGAGGATTAGAGGTGCCGGTAGTACCTGAGCCCATGATTCAGATAGGGACTGAGGAGTTGGATGCCCGGATTCAGGAGATCATGCATGATGAGATTGCTGTTGCGTTCCGAGCGCAGCTGCCAGAGATGTTTGGGTCGATTAAGACCGCGATGGTCGAGTATTTTGATGAGCGGTATGCCGCTCTAGCAGAGACTGCTGCCGTTGCAGCCACTTCAGCTGTAACTACTGCAGGGGTTGGAGGAGGAGGAGCCGACAGGGCTTTCCAGTACCGGGATTTCAACAATACAAAGCCCCCGACATTTGATTGTATACAGGATGCTATTCAGGCTATGAGGTGGTTATCTGACATGGAGGGATGTTTCTTCATGTGTTCATGCCCTGCTGACCAGAAGGTCAGGTGTGCCCTGAACCTGCTGAGGCTTAGGGAAAAGGACTGATGGAGGTTGGTGACTAGGTTGTATACTGATGATCAGAGGGCTGCTATTACCTGGGAGAAGTTCCGGGATATGTGTCGCACCCGCTACGTTCCGCACCTGGAACGGGAGCGGCTTGCTCAGGAGTTTTTGACCTTGAGACAGGATGGGGAGTCAGTGATGGAGATTACCCGGATGTTCATGGAGAGGGCTATGTTTTGCTCAGAGTTTGCGTCGGAGCAATCTCAGATGACCCGTTATCTGAGTATGCTTAAGACGGATATACCACAGTTTGTGGCTAAGCAGCGTTGTGATACCCTTCTGGATCTTCAGGAAGCCTCGCGGCGGCGTGAGTTGGAGATAGAGTTGCAGTTGAAGGAGCAACATCAGGCACTGGCACAGTCTCAGCCGGCGCCTAAGCGGTCTAAAACCGTTGATACACGGTCCGGGGGTCATCAGAGTCGCACTTGTGGAAAGTGTGGCAAGGCTCATTAAGGGGTTTGTCGAGCAGAAGGTGGGTGCCACAAATGTGGCAAGGTGGGGCACTATGCCAAGGACTGTTGTCAGTCCGCCCCTCCAGTAGATATGAGGATTTGCTTCCATTGTCATCAAGTTGGTAATGTGAAGACCAACTGTCCACAGCTCGCCGCCAAGCCGGCACAGGGTGTCGCGTTAGCTACTGTGAGGATTGGAGATGGGAGGCCAGTCAAGATGGAGCCTCCGAAAGCTCAGGGTCGCGCCTTCCAGCTCACGGCCGAGGAGGCCAAGGCAGCACCGGATGTGGTTGCTGGTATGTTTCTATTCTCTATCTCAGTTATTGTATTTGTATTATGCTTATTGGTTGTGCCTATGATCACGTACGTTTTTAGTAAGTTCTTTGCCTGCTTTGGTTTTATTTGACTCGAGGGCGAGTCGGTCGTTCGTATCTCAGACCTTCTCTAGAAGGTTCAGTGTGCTGATAGATGATCTTGAGTGTCCGTTGCGAATTTCGATCGCCAACAAGCACAGGGTTTCTGCTTCTTCGGTCTAGCGAGGATGCGAGTTGGAGATTTTCGGGGTGTCTTTCCCGATCTATTTGATTCCTATCCCCATGGGGGATGTATGTGCGATTGTATGAATGGGGTGGCTTAGACGTTTTGGCGCCACGATCGACTGTGAGGGACAGCGGGTAGTAGTTCGAACCCCAAGTGGGGTAGAACTGGTAGTATATGGTGAGGGCACCAGGTCGGGATCAGGGTTTTGTTCGGCGGCTAGAGCTCGACAGTATATTCAGCACGGGTGTGCCGGTTATTTGGAGTATGTGGTAGATACGCGGGTTAAGGAAAAGCTCTCAGTTTCAGAGGTCCCTGCTGTTAGAGAGTTTGCTGATGTGTTTCCGGAGGAGTTACCCGAAGTGCCTCCGGTGAGGCAGGTTGAGTTTAGGATTGATCTAGTGCCAGGTATGGCCCCAATTGCCAAGGCGTCATATCGTTTGGCACCGCCAGAGATGCAGGAGCTATCACCTCAGCTGCAGGAACTGCTAGGTAAGCAGTTCATTCGACCGAGTAGCTCACCTTGGGGAGCACCGATCCTCTTCGTCAGGAAGAAAGATCCTTCGCACAGGATGTGCATTAACTATAGGGAGCTGAATAAGTTAACGGTGAAAAACCGTTATCCGCTCCCGAGGATAGATGATCTTTTCGACCAGTTGCAGGTGCATCTTGGTTTTCCAAGATCGATTTGAGATCAGGATACCACCAGGTCAGGGTGAGGGAGGAAGACGTAGAGAAGACTGCATTCCGGAGTCGTTACGGTCATTACGAGTTTGTGGTGATGTCGTTTGAACTCACCAACACGCCAGCAATATTCATGGATCTGATGAACCGAGTCTGCAGACCGATGCTCGATCGTTCGGTCATTGTGTTTATAGATGACATCTTGGTTTATTCCAAGACCCGAGAGCAGCATGAGGAGCACCTCAGGGAGCTGTTGGAGGTGTTGTGACGAGAACGGCTTTATGTCAAGTTCTCAAAGTGTGAGTTCTGGCTGCGAGAGGTTCAGTTCCTTGGACATCTCGTTAACCAGGATGGGATTTTGGTCGATCCGACCAAGGTGGAGGCGGTTATGCAGTGGGAGACTCCGAGATCTCCCTCAGACATCAGGAGTTTTCTTGGATTAGCAGGGTATTATCAGAGATTCATTCGTGATTTCTCCAAGGTTACCATACCCCTCACTCGTCTAACGAGGAAGGGAGTGGATTTCCGGTGGGGCCCGAGGCAGCAGAGGGCTTTTGAGACCCTCCGGCAGCGGTTATGCGAGGTGCCAGTGTTGACACTCCCCGGGGGAGTGGAGGATTTCGTGGTATATTGTGATGCGTCCATCACAGGCTTAGGGGCAGTCCTCATGCAGAGGGGGCGAGTGATAGCTTATGCATCGCGACAGTTGAAGCCGCATGAGACGAGATACCCCACACACGATCTTGAGCTGGGAGCGGTGGTCTTCGCTCTCAAGGTTTGGAGGCACTATTTGTACGGGGTCCGTTGTACAATATACACGGATCCCAAGAGTTTGAGGCACATAATGGATCAGCTGAATTTGAATATGAGGCAGCGCAGGTGGTTGGATGTAATCAAGGACTATGAGTGCGAGATCCTTTACCATCTTGGTAAAGCGAATGTGGTTGCGGACGCTCTGATCCGCAAGTCAGTTGAGTCTTCTACCCCAGCCAGATGTATGAGGATAGCGGTGGATTCCCCACTGGTGGGTTTGGTCAGGAATGCTCAGATCGAGGGTATGAAACTTGAGAACTGGAAATTGGAAAGCATTAAGGGCGAAAGCACCCGGTTTGTTCAGGATAACCGCGGGCTATTGACCCGATATGGTCGGGTTTGGGTTCCGATGATCGGAGGAGGTAGGCAGACGGTGATGGAGGAGGCTCATAAGTCTTGTTTTTCTATTAACCCGGGGGCTACCAAGATGTACCGAGATTTGAGTTTGAGTTATTGGTGGCCTGTTATGAAGCGAGATATCGCTTGGTACGTTGAGAGGTGCTTGACCTGCAGGATGGTCAAGACCGAGCACTAGAGGCCGCATGGTAAGCTGCAGCCTCTGGAGATTCCCATGTGGAAATGGGAACGGATTGCGATGGATTTCATCACGAAATTGCGAAGAACGGCAAACGGATTCGACGCTATATGGGTCAACGTGGATCGATTGACCAATAGTGCCCATTTCCTAGCTATACGGGAGAGTTTGTCGGCGGAGAAGTTGGCTGACCTATACGTCTGCGAGATTGTCTCTCGCCATGGGGTTCCAGTTTCACTAGTTTCCGATCGGGATGTCCGATTTACTTCCTGTTTTTGGCAGAAGTTCCACGAGGAACTAGGTACGAGGTTGCATTTCAGTATAGCATTCCATCCGCAGACAGATGGGCAGAGTGAGCGGACCATTCAGACCCTCGAAGATATGTTGAGGGCGTGCGTCATTGATTTCGGTGGGAGTTAGAATTCCCACCTACCACTTGCAGAGTTCACCTACAACAACAACTATCATTCCAGTATTGGCGCCCCGCCTTTCGAGCTATTGTATGGGCGGAATTGTAGGACCCCAGTCTGTTGGGGCGAGGTTGGGCACAGGGTGATGGGTCCGAAAGAGGTAGTTCTGCAAACTACCGAGATGATACAGCAGATTAGACAGCAGCTGCAGACCACTCAGAGTCGACAGAAGAGTTATGTTGTTCGACGCCGATCTAAGTTGGAATTTCAGGTGGGTGACATGGTTCTCCTGAAGGTCTCACCTTGGAAGGGTGTGATCTATTTCAGGAAGAGGGGAAAATTGGGTCCCCGATTCATCGGGCCGTTCAGGATTGTTGCCAGGGTTGGCAAGGTGGCTTATAGGCTAGAGCCTCTAGAGGAACTTAGCCGGATCCACAACACATTTCATGTTTCGCAATTGCGAAAGTGCATTATGGACCAAGAGGCGGTGGCATCGTTGGATGACAATCAGGTCGATGAGCGCCTGAACTATGTGGAGAGGCCTGTAGCTATTTTGGAAAAGAAGAAGAAGATTCTGTGGAGCAAGGAAATACCTTTAGTAAAGGTGTAGTGGGAACATCGGAGGGGATCCGAGTGGACGTAGGAGCCGGAAGCGGAAATGCGCGAGCATTACCCGACATTGTTCTCTTCAGCGAACTTCGAGCGTGAAGTCTAGTTCAAGTGGGGGAGAATTGTAACGCCCCGATTCTCAGTTATTAATTAATCAAGAATTTCTGGATAAAGCTCTACTCGACGAGTTGGTCAACCTACTCGTCGAGTAGTGGCGGGGTGAGAACACGTGTTTAGTGACCTACTCGGCGAGTCCACCATTGGGACTCGGCGAGTAGGAGCTGGCAGATGAAACCCTAAATCCCGGGGTTTGCACCCCTATTTAAAGGAGCCTCAGCCTCCTTTGGGCCTCCTTACAGTCTTTGAGAGCCCTTGAAACCCTAATTCGTATGTGTGTGCCTTGCTGTGGGTTTGAAGCATGGAAAAGAGGATCTTGAAGGAAGGAAGCTAAGAGTGCAAAGGAATTGGAAGCAAGAAAGGAGTGGGAAGCGGGTTTTGCCTCAGCTAGTATCATCTACAGGTATCAAAGTACCATTCTTACTTCCTTTTCTTCCCTTTTGTTGAGTTCTCGGGCTTTTTATGGATTTTCAAGTTGGGATGTTGAGCTATGGGCTAGATCTGATGTTGTAACTTCAGATCTGGACCCTCCTTGGATGCTAGACTCATAAAGTTGTTGTATTGGTTGTGGTTTGTGTCCCTCTTGGACTAGATGCTCCATTAAGAACTTAGAGTAGACATTTGGAGCCTTTATAACCATGCATGCACGTAAAGTTTGCAACTTTACATGGTAAGTAAGCCTTAGAAGTTTGGATCTATGATTTGGAGCCGCTGCATGGCTCAAAACAACTCTATATGGAAAGAGGACTGGATGGACTCGGCGAGTCGCATGAATAAACTCAGCGAGTCGGATGGCTTTTCCCTAGGATATGCATGCGTGTGTACCCGTCGAGTGGCAAGGAGGAAACTCGACGGGTGGCCTTAAGGATTGATCAGGATTCGAAGGAACTCGATGAGTCACTCCGATGACTCGGCGAATTGGAATGTGTTCCATGGACTTGGCGAGTGGCCGAGTGTACTCGGCGAGTAGAGGTCAACATGGACTGTTGACCTTGACTAAGGATTTTGAACTTGATCAGGAATCACTAAGAGGTTATGGGGTGTCCCATAAGAGTGAGAACTTATGAGTATATTGTGCTATGGTTATAGGTGGTGGAGCCGGTGTCAAGTGGTCCGATAGTTGGGGTTGCTTTTCGAATCGACATCTGCAAGGTGAGTTATCCTCACTATATTGATAGGGTTTACGGCACCAAGGCCGGCCCTTTATGATTTACATCCTGGTTTAGGATGGTTGCTTTGTTATTGCCATGTTAGATTTCATCCTTGTTTAGGATGGGTGTTATGTTATTGCTATGTTAGAATTCATCTTGTTTAGAATGGTTGTTATGCTTTTATGATCCATAAGGATTGGTATGTTAGTGACCTGTTAGGTCGATGCTCTTATTATGAGTAAAACTCTATGATTGATGGTAAATGAGATATATATGTTTGCTATGTGTATGTGCCAGTATATGATAGTATGTGTACATGGTTAGTTGTTTGTCGGTTGGGTTAAGGTGGTCATGATTTGTGTTGAAGGCCAACACACCCTCTGAGCGGTCCGGGGAAACTGCAGACCCACACGGCGGACCAGTCATGCCGAAGGATCGGGATATATTCAGATAGACTGTAGGCCCAGGAGGGTGGACCAGTCCGACCGATGGCCTAGTATGTATGTTGTTTGATTGATCGTTATGGCTATGGTTTCTGTCAGTGTGGTGTTGGTATTTTGGGGGTAGCTCACTAAGCCCTCGAGTTACAGTTTTTAGTTTATTGTTTCGGGTACTTCAGGAGAGCGAGGGAAGGCAAAGGCGTGACCGTACCGCTCCTCATCCTCATGATCTATTTTGGGACACTCTGATGACAAAAGAATTGGAAATGTTTTCTAAAAACAATTACTATTTGACTCTTTTGTTAGTATTAAAAAAATTAAATTTAGCGTAAATTTTATGGATGTTACACATTCTCAATCACTCATTTATTTTTGCCGCAAAAGTCCCAATCGTAACAGCGGAAATGGGAAAGGAATACACATGTGTTTTCCAAGAAAACATGTTTCCTTAAACTATGCTAATCATTACCTTAATATATACAAAAACATAGTTGTTTTCGTTTTATTAATTTTTAAGGAGCTATTTTTATCAAAAACTGATTTTAAATATAACAAAATTCATAATTTTTTATTCTCTATAAATAGACATCCATATTGATATAGTTTTAAGATAAATTAAAAGTTTTTTTTTTATAGTTTCAACTATCGTTATTAATAAGTGAATAAAAATATATCATATTTTTACTACAGTACATTCGTTATTCTTTTATGAATAAAAAATATGATTAATTTTTTTTACAGTTTAAGTATCATTTATACTACTTATTCATATATGAATAACAAATTAACTGTAATAAAAATCTGAAAAAAAAAAATTATTCATATATGAATATAAAATATGATGACAACTAATACACGTTTTATTCATATATAAATATAATATATGACGAAAGATGATGTAAAAATATATTTGAATTAATAAAACTTTATTACGTGTTATATTCATATATGAACGATATTCAAACTATAAAAAAAAAAAAAGTTAAGCATACGTTTTATTCATAAATGAATAACGAATATAGTATAATAAAAATCTGATGAATTTTTATTCATTTATTAATAACGAGAGTTGAAACTCTAAAAAAAATTTATCTTATCAATATGGATGTCAATTTATAAAGAATAAAAAATTAGGAATTTTGATATATTTAAAATAATTTTTCGATAAAAATAGTTTTTTAAAAATCAAAAAACCAAAAACAAAGTATGTTTGTGTGTATATTAAGGTAATGATTAGCATAGTTTAAGGAAACATGTTTGGTTGGAAAGTACATGTGTTTCCGTTATCTATTTCCGTCGGCACGCCCAACTGTTTTGCGGTAAATAAATGTGTGGCTGAAAATTATCCCTTATCTCAACTTTTTTTTTTCTCAATTGAACCCTCTTATATATATATATATATATATATATATATATATATATATATATATATATATATATATATATATATATATATACACACACACACACACACACTAAGAAAACATGGTCCCAAGCTGATACTTGACATGCCCCCCCCCCTTCCAGGCCCGTCACAAGGAAAACAAAAACCAAGATTTGGTTTAACCGGCATCAAACGGGAGCTACGAGCAAATAGAACACCTTTCAGAAGTATCAATACCGTTACATGAATCATAAATGCATGAATGTGATGTACCAAAAAATATGTCATTCCTAATGGAATAGGTAACAAAGCTACCTTGCCGCCCACTGCTACTAAATCACCCCCCCCCCCCCCCCAAGTTAAATGGTACTTGTTGTTACACAAGGAGCCGTTACACCAGGTGCTAAAACGTGGGTGTTTTGTATCCATTGAGCAAAGAGGGGTTGTAATTGGATAGCGGTATCTGAAAACATATCTTGAGGACGCCCTAAAGCGCTTATGGTATCATTATGAATATACAAACCAAAACTATGAAAGCATCTGGTGCAATTCACTAGTGTATGTGTGTGTGTGTGTCTATATATGTATATATATATATATATATATATATATATATATATATATATATATACTAGGGAATTTTAGAGGACCGTGTAGAGCACGACCCACGAAGGGTAATTTTGGAATTTTAAAAATAGTGTGTTGTATGACCTTAAAGGTTTCATGTTTCTTTTGGCCTGATGAAACGACCCAAAAATATGACCCAAAAATTTCGTTTTTTCAACATAACCAAAAACCGTAATCTGAGTATCATATCATAAAACCATACATGATGTATCTCAATAAAACACTTTGCGGAAAACTGTATCATATCCATGTCATATGAAAATCAAGAACTAAATCAACTCCCAGGATAAAAGCTGAAGCTGTGGTGTGTGCGATGCCATCAACCCGAGCTCTTCCCTCTGCTAGCGGATGTACCTGAAACCAAAACTGAAACTGTAAGCACGAAGCTTAGTGAGCTCCCCCAAACTACCACATACCAAATAATAACATATCAAGCACATACTGGGGCCTGGCCCCCTCCATCGAACCGAAGTCCGAAGCTGACTAACTGGGACCTTGTCCCCTACATCGGACCGAAGTCCGAAGCTAACTGACTGGGCCTTGCCCCCTCCATCGGACCGAAGCCCGAAGCTGACATCAGACCGAAGTCCGAAGCTGACTAGGACCTTGTCCCCCACATTGAACCGAAGTCCGAAGCTAACTGACTGGGTCTTGCCCCCTCCATCGGACCGAAGTCCGAGGCTGACATCAGACCGAAGACCGAAGCTGACTGGGACCTTGTCCCCTACATCGAACCGAAGTCCGAAGCTGACATCGGACCGAAGTCCGAAGCTGACTGAACATAGCATAAACATATCACTAGCATGAACACACATAAATCCTGTATGAGCCACGAAGGAATCAAACATGCTAACTACTGGAAGGAAACTCACCTCGTGAACTGGATGCTGAGTGAATAGCTCTGAGGGCTAACTGTTGCTGCTCCGGTATCTCCCCGGCTACAAGTCCATAAACACACTCGATCAAATACTAAACACTGCAATGGGTAAAATGACTCTTTTACTCTTGATCAAAGTCAACTCTCGGTCAAAGTCAACTCACAGTTGACCTGACTCGCCGAGTTGGGCCGCCAACTCGCCGAGTCCCTATTCTCACTCCTCGACTCTACTCGCTGCTACTCGTCGAGTATCGCATCGACTCGACGAGTACTCATTCGATCCAAGAACTCAGACAATCTTCGTCCGACTCGCTGAGTCATATGAACAACTCGACGAGTTGTTCTTGAGCTTAAGGAGATTGCCTTGGACTCGCCGAGTTGTATGAACAACTCGCTGAGTCCCTCCATTACTGAGTCTACCCTCAAACTCGCTGAGTCCACCCCACTACTCACTGGTCCAACTCGACACCGCGAAAAAGGAAGAAATCGGGGACTCGCGACTCGACTCGCCGAGTCGTTCTTCCGACTCGCCGAGTCACCGCCATGCAACTATTCTACACTCGATTCTGCTCGAATCCAATACATACAAATGATAGATCTGAGTCCAATAAACTGATTCACCACGTAAAGTTTCCAACTTTACGTGTACAAACCCAAGAACAAGGGAATAAAGGCTAAAAAGGTACTTAAAAGGGTAGATCTAGGGTTATGATGCAAAATAGCTCCATAAAGACAATAGATCTGGGCTCTACAACCCCTAAATGAACAGATCTAAGGATATCTCGACATAAAATGGCTTCCATATCAACATAAGGCTTGAGAAAAGCATAAACAAGATCTAGAAAGGGTTTTAAATCATAAAAGGGAAGGAAATCTGAAGAATACCTCAAAGAGCTCTTGCTTTCCCTTGAATCTCTGCTCTACAATCCTTCTCCTTGTTCCTTTCTTCTTCTCTTTCTTCAAGCCTTCACAATTGCACACAAAAATCACTTAGAATCACTCAAGAACGAATTAGGGTTTTCTCACAGCTTTTGAGGGTGAAGGAGGCGAGATTGGGGGCTATAAGGTGGCTTAAATAGTGGGCAACCCGGGGATTTAGGGTTTCTCCCAGACGGACAGACTCGCCGAGTCCAGAATATGGACTCGCCGAGTCGCCAACTAACACGTGCTCGAAGTCCCGTCTCTACTCGGCGAGTCAGGCTATGAACTCGCCGAGTCCCTTTAACAAAACTTCAAAATAAATACCAAGGAATCATCATACCGGGAACGGGTCGTTACACCTGATCACTAAAATCAGCAGATAGAATTAAAAAAACAATACAAGCTGCTAACAAATTTAAAAAGGAACATATCATTAGATTAATCCAATCAATCTTCCCTTAGGTTTTTAGCATCCAGAAGCTTTTCTGATATTACAAAGTAAAGTCCAATTGTCTTTTATGATTGATAAGTAAAAAGAAAACTTAAAAAATTCTTCAAATTAAAAAAGTTATAGTCGGGCATTTCACCAAACACTTACTGTGCAGAACATTGGCTAAAGTCTTCACGCCATTAAGAATCTGAGAGCTTATGACTCGAGAATTCTACATTGGATATTCAGCAATTGGCAAGATGATAAACAAAAATTGATCCACCACATTTCCTATCTCTCCTAATAATGAAGGCAACATTAAATTTGTATAAATGAAAATTAGAAGACCAAATGGTTTTCATGGTAACAAAAGATTAGGAAAACGGCAAGTTGATATGATATTAGGGACTCCATAACTAATATTTAACACTAAAAATGTATGTGCAAAACTAAATATAAGAACATAATTAGCATATGCGCATAAGGAATGAAGAACATGGGCAAAGATTTTAAATAAACATAAAAATGCAAAAAAAAAATCAAATAATTTGATATGCCATTGGTATTTATAAAATTCAAACATAACATTTGAATTTTAAAATAAAACACCTTATAACTTTATTATAAAATAAAATACTTAAGTAATCAAATTCAAATAGAATATTTGAATTTTAAAATCAAATACATTATAATTTTAGAAAATAAGATAGGTAAGTGATAAAGTTATGAGTAAATCTCAGTTCGGTTCTTATGGTGTTATGTTTTGGTACCCGATTATAAAAAACATTAACTCTATCATCTAAAATACCAATAATAAACAGGTTGTTGAACACCTACATCATTAGAGTATATAGATGAGCTTTGTCCAGTTTCTTGCCAAAGCCAATTCCTGGTTGCATCAATAGGAGTGATAGCTTTCTTACCCCTTAATATTGAAGATTAATTTCTTTATGTAATTGCTTATGCCTATCTAAAATAACTTGATTATAATAAAATACAATCACGAAAAATGCAACAACCAGTAATAACGTTCAACATAATTACTTTTGGAGGTATATGAGGCATATAATGAGATCAGGTGCCACGTGTCCCACCTCAAGAGCCTTACACCCTTCAATATCAAGCCCTTCGGCTGATTAGGAAGCCACAACCGAGTAAGAATAGCTATTAAGAATCAAGGAAGTTCAACTTTTAAGATTAGCCTCCCTTAATGATCCAATATCAGAATAACATACAACAATCATTGCAAATGCACCACGAGAGCAATCTCAAGCTCATTAAATAAATTTAAAAATAACCATGAAAGAGATTTCAAAGTAAAGAAAGAGGTATAAACTAACCTTTACTCCTAATGATTTGCACAACGAGTAGCTGAATAGTATAATAATATGTATAACTGAGGTTGATCAGTAAGATAGGAAGAAATCATCTCCCCACAACAACTTCTATATCTGGAAAATTATTAGTATATGTCGGCTTTGAGGAAGACATGATTGAATTTCTTTGTTTTTAAACATGAAGGTAGACGGTGACTCTTCTGTCTCATCCATGTGGAAAGACGTCTGTCATAAAGAGGAATTCGGAAAGGTGACTCCTGCGTCAATGTGAGGCAAAAGAGAAAGCAAAGAGGGTTCATATTTTTATTTTTTTTTCTTGAATATCATTGGAAAATACCGCCAAAAGTAGTAATACTATCACTAGAAGTTTCCTACACAACTTTAAAAGCAAGTCGTCATGTTGTATATATGACCCTTTTAACTAATACATAAACTTTTTTGTGGCATTAAATCGAACACTTTGGCTTCATCCTTAAATTTTTCTTCACTTATCAATTGAAAATATGGTACTGAACAAATTATCATCGATCAGAAGATAACATACGAGCCAAATAATTTGCATTGTTTTTAACACGGATGTGAAGAAGAATAAAACAGAAAAAAACCTTAGGAAAACAACGTAGTAATTCAGTTTTGGCGAGGATGGAAAGCTACAGGGAGATCAAAGAACTATGAAAATGATTAATCAGGGCCAAATGTCTTCTGTTATTGCTAAGATGAAGATCAAACTATGTAGTAGTAAACTTATGTTCTTTTAATTGAAAAGAAAATTGCCTCGTTTTATATATCTTCGCAGTTTATTGTGTTGTTTCTCTCAATTCTTTAATATAACCATTAGATATAAAACCAAAGCCGCAATATATTAGGAGTAAAACAGAAATGGAAACAACATCAAATGAACATTTTGTTTCACAAAAAAATTGTCAACCTACAAAACGTACCTCAATCATGTTCTTGAGTATTACAAAGGTGTGTGAACTGCTCCGGACCATTTGAAAGATGTAAGTAGAAGACATGAAGAAGAATAGACCCAGAGAGGTGTTGATTCTTGTGAGGAGAGAAGCAATCATGTAAAAGAGATTAAAATGCAGAAGATGCAGAGTAAATGGGCAAAAAAAAAATCAAGGATGTACCACAACTTTATAGACACTTCTTCCCAATAAATCCCAACTCAAAATTGTAAGTTGTTTCTTCCAAAGAATCAATAGCATAATCTGATAGTGGAGAATGCCTCCTTTAACTATAAAAGCAAGCAGAACCAACAAAAAATAACAGAGAAATTAAGAAGTAGCTTTGGTAAGATAGAGGTGTTAAAACACACATAATAGATCGAAATTTGTGTGAAGATTGACCTATAATCCAACAAACGAATATAGAAAAATGAAAAAGCCCTAATCTTATAGCTCCAATTTGAGGTCGAAATAAGTCGCCCAAAGCTTTGTCCAGATAGAGGTACCAAAACAATGGATCAGAATGAGAAGAAGGAGAAAAGTATATATTAAAATCAATATAAATGTTGTACCTTGAAAAATTACAGCAGGATGTGGCGACTGGAGCTCTTAGTATAGGGAGACTCAACAAAGGGAAGTAAGAAGAGGTGGCGAAGCACGTTTTCGGTGCTTCAAACCAAGCAACAGGTGGCCGGTAGCTTTGAGGGAAACAGCACTTCCAAAAAAGAAAACCCACCGCCAAGTCTCCCACCTCAGCATGAGGTCAGGATGACCGGAAGCACACAGGCTAGCAACTCTCAGACGGCAAAACGACGCTGTTTCTGGAATCCAAAGCGTCACGATGAGGTAAGGATGAAAGAAGGTTGAAGCAGGCAGGCATCTTACCACCAATTAACTGAAGCGTGAGGTAGGTTAATCCTGTTGGAATAGTGTCTAAGGCTGTAACTATATCCGGTTGTGCATGGTCCTTTTGGGTTGCCTTCACCATAGCAACTTGATAGGATGATTTATTAAGAGAGAATAAATATTATTAATATATCATGAGAATAATATAATGAATAATATATTTGTTATTTGATTAATATAAGTCATAGAATTAATTAGAATTAATTTGGTGACTTAAAGAGATTAATTAAATAAAGGGGTATAAACTGTCAATTGTTTGATAGTTAAGCTTTAGACTGTAAATCCATTTGGATATACTATGGACGAATTCTAAGAGGATTAGGATAGCTAAAATCGTCCATTAGAGTTATCTAGGAATGGATTTGGATAGCCTTAAGAGAAGATTATCTGATAGGGACTTATCTGTAATCCTTAAGGAGTCTACAAGTATAAATAGACCCCATGGCTGATGGAATTCGACTTTTTGACCTAAAGTAAGGAACCTCTGGTCGAAATTCCTCCCCTCTCCTCTCTCCCAAATCATCCTCCTTGCTTTGGTGTTTGTAAGCCATTAGAGGAGTGACATTTGTGACTCTAGAAGCTCCAAGACCTCAAGATCAACAAGGAACTCAAAGGTATGATTCTAGATCTGTTTCAATGTTGTTATTTAGCCTAATTAGTAATTAGAAGTCTTGGATTCAAAGCATGTTTATTAGAAATCCTAGATCCAAGCATTAGGGTTTTGCATGCGCACATAGGAAAGTTCTTATGGCTAAAACCCTACAGTGGTATCAGAGCCTAGCTTGGTTTTCTGTAAATTGTTGCTTGATTAACTGAAACAAACCTGCAAAATTCGATTTTTTGGTTTCTGAGTCATGGACTCGGCGAGTCTCAAAGTGGACTCGGCGAGTGGGCCTGACTCGGCGAGTCCAGGCGTCAGGAATGGCCAGATTCGGGATTTCTTTGTGTTTATCTTATCTTAACTTACCATAAACTAATTAGATCAATATTAATTCGTTTTTCTGATAAATATAACTATTATCTTGATCTAGTTAAAGGTAATTATCAACTAATTAAATATTTAATTTCCTTATATGATAATTAATTGATTATTTTGATTATTTTGGTAATTATCTTAAAAAGAAATCTTGAATAAATCAAATATAGATAATTAGGATATTAATTGTTAATTGGAATTATTTGTTATTTGATCCTCCATGTTTTAAATGTTTAAAACCTACCCTTTTGTTTTGAAATTTACTTTTGTGAGTAAAAGTTTTAATTTAGACAACTTAAATTTCAAAAACCCTAGATTTTAAAAGTTTTAAAAATACAACCCTATACTAATATGATATTACTAGAATAATATATATATGTATAACTAAATGCTAGTCTTACCGTTAGTAGGCCTCATTCACGAAGCCAATCTATAAGGTGGGTATAAGGTTGCGGCCTATAAAATGGCGCTTAATAGGTGTACACTCACACCTACCGCTTGCTTGATTGGTGGAGGGTCGTTAGCCGAACGGGTAGGATAGGGCAACCTCATCCTCTCATTAAAAGTACAATAAGAAATATAAAGTAACTACACATTTTTAAAAATTTCCCAATCCTAGTTACTTTAGGAAAAGTGAATTGATGCAATCCCATGAAATTACACTTTGCACCTTGCTAAGATGTTAGTGGAGCGCGTGTGGTTTACCGACACACTAATTGGTTCTAAGCGAAGGTGGCAAAGGGTGATTCGTTGTTTATCATAGTTCGATGGAGCGTGTGTGGTTTACCGGCACATCGAATAGGTGATTGTTACAATGAAGGCGCCATGTGAATTTGCATGGTAATTCACACCCGCTTTGTGATCCTCGGCATCCCAGTCACAAACAAGAGGGGCATATCGAGATTTAAACATGCCATTGAATAGTTTCAATGAATCTCATCCGAACCTAGGAATTCTCAAAAACACTTAGGACTAATAGTTTAAGTTTCGTAATGGAGAATTAGTGAATCGTCATTCACTTACCTTCAATTTATTTGCATGTTAGATTACGGCATCCCTTTTCTAGTATGTAAATGTTGTTGTTGGATCCTAGCCCTAATTTTCTTATTGGGTGATAATTAGGGATTCTTATTCTAATCTATCTTTGTCCTTTTCTAATTGTAGATGTCGAACGCAAACAACGCTGCTGCTAGTTCTTTCACATTGATGAGCCTTTGCCAAAAGGTCACCTTCGATGGAACGAACTTTAGCGAATGGATAAGATACATTCGCACCATTGCTCGCTATGAGGATAAGGAGTATGTCCTCGATGAGAAGCTCGAGAAAATCAACACCGAAATCGCTACTCCAGCCGAAATCACCGCCTTTGAAACTCATGAGCGAGATGCAACGAAGGTACATTGCATCATGATCGCCACCATGAACTCCGAATTCCAAAAGTCCTACGAGGACATGTACCCGTACGAGATGCACCAAGACTTATTGGAAAGGTACCACCAAAACGCGAGACAAGAGAGGTACGAGATTTTCACTAACATGATTTCCGCGAAGATGGGTCATGGAGAATCTCTTACCGTGCACTTGCAAAAGATGCAAAGGTATGTCGACCGCCTTCGCAAGTTAAATGTTGACTTCGGTGAGGATTTGGCGATCGACATGGTGCTTCACTCTTTGCCTCCGATGTACAATCAATTTAGGATCACCTACCACATGAACAAAGAAGAGGTCACCCTAAGCAAGCTCCAAGGTCTCTTGAGGGTTGCTGAGAGCAACTTCAAAGACAAGTCTGTTGCACCTACTCCCAATCCGCCCGCTGCTCCTGTCTTGGCTATTGGACAAGGGAAGGGAAAGAAGAGGAAAGCTTCATCGAAGAACTATCGCAAGGTGAAAGCCCGAGATGGTGCCTCTTCTAGTGGAACCAAAGTTGATCCCGCCAAGCCCTGCTCTAACCCGAAGGAGGCAGAGTGCCACCACTGCCACAAGATAGGACATTGGAAGAGAAGCTGCCCGGATTACCTGCAAGCAATCAAAGAAGGAAAGATCAAGCCATCTTTCACAGGTATATATACAATCAAATCTAACGATTCTAATCATGCTATTTCTTGGGTTCTTGATACCGGTTGTGGTTATCACATTTGTTCTAATGTGCAGGGACTAAGAAGAAGTAGGGATGTGCAGCAAGGAAGGATCAATCTAATCATGGGGAACAGAAGATCGTCGCCTGTGACCAAGATTGGAGTGTATTCCTTAGTGCTTAGGAATAGTTTAGTTTTAGATTTGAACAATTGTTGCTATTCGCCAGAAATGGCAAGAAACATCATTTCATTTCATGGTTTATATAGACAAGGATTTAGATTTTCTTTTAATAATGAGAATGGTTCTATTTTGGCTTATCTAAATGGTGTCTTTTACTTTGAAGCTATACCATGTAATGGAATATATGAAACTATTATGATTGTTGATGACTTTGGAAATGATGTTTTGAATATTGATTCTTCCACTAGTATGGATAAAGCATCCTTGTGGCATTGTCGTCTTGGACATGTCAACAAGAAACGCATAGCCCAACTCCAAAAGGATGGAGTGTTGTAGTCATTCGACCTTAGGGAAGATGACACATGCGAGTCTTGTTTGCTTGGAAAGATGACTAAGTCGCCCTTCACGAGTACTTGTGAAAAGGGCGAGGGTCTATTGGACCTAATACATACCGATGTATGTGGACCGTTTAGATCAACCACGAAGGATGGGAACCGCTTCTATGTGACTTTTACCGATGACTATAGTAGATATGGGTATATCTACTTAATCAAGCAAAAGTCAGACACCTTTGAAAAGTTCAAAGAGTTCAAGAATGAAGTGGAGAATCAATTGGGCAGGAAAATCAAGATGCTTCGATCCGATCGAGGAGGAGAGTACCTAAGTCTTGAATTCCACGATTATCTCAAGGAGTGTGGAATAGTTTCGCAATTGACGCCTCCTAGGACACCGCAGTTGAATGGTGTGGCAGAAAGGCGTAATCGAACCTTATTGGATATGGTTCGCTCTATGATGAGTCGTGCTTCACTACCAATCTCTTTTTGGGGGTATGCCTTAGAGACTGTCGCCCATATCCTTAACCGAGTCCCTACTAAGAAGGTTGCCAAAACACCTCACGAGATGTGGACAGGGAAAGCTCCCTCGTTGGCACATATCAAGGTTTGGGGTTGCGAGGCTTTCGACAAGCTTGAACCTCGAAGTGAGCGATGTATTTTCATCGGCTACCCGCAGACATCCCTTGGATATCTCTTCTATAGACCGAAGGACAATGTTGTCTTCGTTGCGAGGAGAGGAGTTTTCGGAGAGCGAGAACTCATAAGCCAAGGAGACAGTGGGAGGCAAATCGAAGTTGAAGAGATTCAAGAGTCGATGGATGAAGGAACCTCTACCGCTGGCACTCAACCCGAGGAGGAAACTCCGGTTGAACCAATTGACGAATCCTTACCTCTTAGACGTTCCGATAGAGTTAGAGTTCATCCCCAGTTTTATGGATTTCATATTACTACCGAAGGGGACACGTATATTGGTGATGGTACACTAGTAAATCTTGATGAACCTAATAGCTACAAGGAAGCCATGGCAGGCCCGGAGTCTGTAAAGTGGAAAGAGGCAATGGATAGCGAGATCCAATCCATGTATGATAACCAAGTTTGGAATTTGGTTGATTACGTGCCCGGACGTAAGACCGTTGGGTGCAAATGGATCTTCAAGAAGAAGACCGACGTGAATGGGAACGTACACACATATAAAGCGCGATTGGTCGCGAAGGGCTTTACTCAAACTCCCGGAGTTGACTATGATGAGACCTTCTCACCAGTTGCGAAGATTAAATCTATTAGAGTGATGTTAGCAATTGCCGCATTTCATGATTATGAGATTTGGCAAATGGATGTCAAGACCGCTTTCCTTAACGGAAAATTGGCTGAGGATGTTTACATGGCTCAGCCAGAGGGGTTTGTGGATCCGAAGCATTCGGATAGAGTGTGTAAGCTTGAGAAGTCCATTTATGGACTTAAGCAAGCATCTCGCAGATGGAATCTTTGTTTCGATGAGAAAGTCAAAGAGTTTGGATTTGTACGAAGCGAAGACGAGTCTTGTGTATATGTCAAAGCCAGTGGGAGTATAGTAAGCTTCCTCGTTCTATATGTCGATGACATATTACTCATAGGAAACGACATCCCGACTCTGCAGGAGGTAAAGTCCTGGCTCGGGAAGTGTTTCGCTATGAAGGACCTCGGAGAGGCTTCTTACATTTTGGGAATAAGGATAGTAAGAGAAAGAAGTAAGAGACTAATTGGACTTAGTCAGAATACTTACTTAGAGAAGGTACTAAAACGTTTTAGTATGGAAAACTCAAAGAAGGGAGAACTACCGATACAAAGTAATGCCAAGTTGAGTAAGACTCAAAGTCCGAGTACCGAAGCTGAGATAGCAGAAATGAGCCGAGTACCATACGCTTCCGCAGTTGGCTCAATCATGTACGCTATGACTTGTACTCGACCTGATGTAGCCTTCGCTTTGAGCATGGTTAGCAGATATCAAGGGAATCCTGGCAAAGCACATTGGATTGCGGTGAAGAATATCCTTAAGTACCTTCGGAGGACGAAGGAATGGTTCTTAGTCCTCGGAGGAAGTGATGACTTGAAGGTGCGAGGGTATAGTGACGCCAGTTTTCAAACCGACAGGGACAACTACCGTTCGCAGTGGGGCTGGGTCTTTACCCTAAATGGAGGAGCAGTGACATGGAAAAGTTCCAAGCAGGAAACCGTAGCTGATTCAACGTGCGAATCAGAGTACATTGCAGCGAGCGAAGCGTCGAAGGAGGCAATATGGCTAAAGAACTTCATCGGTGATCTTGGAGTCGTACCTGCCATAAAGGAGCCAATGGAAATTTTCTGTGATAACGAAGGTGCGGTTGCTTTAACCAAGGAACCGAGGGATCATGGTAGATCAAGACATATCGACAGAAAGTATCACTTCATTAGACATCGTGTAGAAGAAGGACAACTCGTAGTTAAGAGGATATCATCAGAAGATAACCCAGCAGATCCGCTTACGAAGGGACTGAGTAGGGTTAAGCACTTGCAGCATGCTAGGAGTATTGGGCTGAAGGATGATATTAGCATAGATTAGATAGTATTAGAAACGTGTAATAGATAAATGTAATTGACATTTGATTAAATAAAGAAGTTTTATTTATGAGTAATGTTACTATCTTATGTTAATTGTTTAGCTATTGTTTCACTTTGCATGTTTTGACTTCCAGAATAATTGAGATTATTAGGAATAATAGAATTGTTCAAATGGTCCACAATCGTTCATATGTTGGAAGTAGATATGAAAGAAGATTGTCGTGAATTGGTGTGTAGAATGTCTAAATGGTGTTAGACATAGCAAAGGATTGCTACAACGTTCATGAGTGCTTATGAACTAGTTTTGAGCATTGGAATAAACCCGCGCTTGCTGGAATCACCTTATGGAATAAGATATAAAAGGTGATCGCAAGACGATAATATCATATAGTCTTAAAACCTAGATATATGGTTTATTATTTGTTAATTGATTGTACATTGATAATACGAAAACGCATCAGTAACTTGATGTTATAAAACGTATTGTTGTGTATAGTTGGTAAATGAATAAGTAAATGCATATAAGTCGAAGTTTATCTGTAACTTTTATCTAAGAAGGTAAAAGCGATATCTTGGCCGCTCGATGATTTGATTTGACTTATGTGCCGGGCCCGGTCAGAACTGAATTGATGTGTTCGATTAAGTTCTATGTCAAATAAATCAGAGATCGAGAAACCTAAATGCTTGACTAACCATTCCATAGGATTGTCAGCATGATATCTAATAGAGGACTGTACGTTCCCTTATCTAAAGGACAAGATTGATTAGATCAGAGTTGACAGCGTCTTTGAGAGCTACGATTGCAAACCGAATTATACTTGTATAGTTACTAGACTTATCCAAGTGGGAGACTGTTGGAATAGTGTCTAAGGCTGTAACTATATCCGGTTGTGCATGGTCCTTTTGGGTTGCCTTCACCATAGCAACTTGATAGGATGATTTATTAAGAGAGAATAAATATTATTAATATATTATGAGAATAATATAATGAATAATATATTTGTTATTTGATTAATATAAGTCATAGAATTAATTAGAATTAATTTGGTGACTTAAAGAGATTAATTAAATAAAGGGGTATAAACTGTCAATTGTTTGATAGTTAAGCTTTAGACTGTAAATCCATTTGGATATACTATGGACGAATTCTAAGAGGATTAGGATAGCTAAAATCGTCCATTAGAGTTATCTAGGAATGGATTTGGATAGCCTTAAGAGAAGATTATCTGATAGGGACTTATCTGTAATCCTTAAGGAGTCTACAAGTATAAATAGACCCCATGGCTGATGGAATTCGACTTTTTGACCTAAAGTAAGGAACCTCTGGTCGAAATTCCTCCCCTCTCCTCTCTCCCAAATCATCCTCCTTGCTTTGGTGTTTGTAAGCCATTAGAGGAGTGACATTTGTGACTCTAGAAGCTCCAAGACCTCAAGATCAACAAGGAACTCAAAGGTATGATTCTAGATCTGTTTCAGTGTTGTTATTTAGCCTAATTAGTAATTAGAAGTCTTGGATTCAAAGCATGTTTATTAGAAAACCTAGATCCAAGCATTAGGGTTTTGCATGCGCACATAGGAAAGTTCTTATGGCTAAAACCCTACAAATCCAACAACCACCGTCTGATGAATCCAATGTAGGAGAAGCTATTTGTCGACATAGCCCGGTCATGCAGAAAAGGGTTTCACACACACACACACACACACACACACACATATATATATATATATATATATATATATATATATATATATATATTGAAATCGGTTGAGAATTCATAGTTTCCCGAGAACCCGAGAACTAAAAGTGGAGCGTTGGATCAAAAGTAATTCACTAAAGACATGATCGTCATCTTACCAATTTCATTTAATATTTAATTTTTTTGTGTTATTTAACATATTAATATAAATGTCTAAAAATTTACATCAGAAATCAAATTTTTATATTTTTTTAAAAATAGTATTTTTCATTTTGTTTAAATGCAGATTTTTTTAATTTCTATAGAAAACATGAAATTTTGAAAAAATATATTTTTCAAAAAAACTGCAATTTTTTTAAAGAAAACTACATTGTTTTAAAAAAAACTGCAGTTTTTTTAAAAATCTGTATTTTTAAATAAAAAAACTGCAATTTTTTTCAAAAAAACTGCATTTTTTTTAAAAAAAGTTACATTTATTTTCTTCAGAAAAAACTGTATTTAAAAAAAAAACTAATTTTTTTTAAATAAGTAAGTTTTTAAGTGCATATGTGCATATTTTTTCAAATGCACATATGTATATTTCTTATACTATAATATTCGTAAGTAAATCACAACAAATCTCGTATTTATTAATTAATCTATAAACATAATAGTACAAGTATTTTATTCGATACAAAATAAAATATAAAAAATAAAAAAATAAAAAAAATGCTAAAAATTTCAAAGCGTTTTCATGTCTTCGTGTTAGTATTTCCGTATTGTCTTCAATTTATCATTTTTCACCTCTTCAATATTCACCACAATTTCTTCCAAATCTACAAGAAAATTAAAAAAAAAATTATTGATGCGAAAACACTCACAAAAATACATATGTGATTTTCTTGTGATTAACATATGAATCACATGCAATTCACATATGAATCACATTTACATATGACATCATATGGAAATCACATGTGATTTATACGTGAATCACATGTGAATCAAATGTGATTCATATGTGAATTACAAAGCGCTTTCATGTCTTCATGTCAATATTTCCTTATTTTCTTCAATTTATCATTTTTCACCTCTTCAGTATTCACCACAATTTCTTCCAAATCTACAAGAAAATTAAAAAAAAAAAAATTATTGATACGAAAACACTCACAAAAATACATATGTGATTTTCATGTGATTAACATATGAATCACATGTAATTCACATATGATTCACATTTACATATGACATCATATGTAAATCACATGTGATTTATATGTGAATCACATGTGAATAAAATGTGATTCACATATGATTTATATGTGAATTACATGTGATTCATATGAGAATTCCATGTGATTCATATGTGAATTACATGTAATTCTTATGTGATTCACTTGTGATTTACATGTGAATTACATGTGATTTATATGTGAATCACATGTAATTCACATGTGATTCACTTGTGATTTACATGTGAATTACATGTGATTCATATGTGAATTACATGTGAATCACATGTAATTCATTTTTGATTTACATATGATTATTGTGTGAATTATATATGATTTACATGTGAATTATATATAATTCATATCTATCTTCATCAAATTGTCATGATAATATTGTAACACCTTTTCTAGAGAGGACATCAACTAATTCTGAGGAGTCATACAATGAGAACTTATACACAAAGTAATAACAATTGTACATTTCATGGAACATAAAGTTTCAAGCTATTTAATTGAAAGTTATTCATTTAAATTATGAGATTTTAGCTGAGGGTGCTTCATTAGGAAAGGTGCAAGTCAAAACCTCCAACAAAGCCGACATTTTCCACCGGAATTCATGTCCCGAAAAAATTATTCATCCAATTCTTTAATAATCTCCAAAAGGTCCTATTAGAAAAGAAGATAAAATAAACATAAACACAAATCATCTTGCGTCAACCAATCAAATCAATAAGAATTAACCTATCTCACGATTAATAGATCCACCAATGTCTCATGTCAATTTTCACTCAAAACTTCAAAAAAAATCTCAACCTATCTCACGACTAATAGATCCACCAATGTCTTATGTCAATTTTCACTCAAAACTTCAAAAAAAATCTCAAATTTTTTTTCCATGAATGAAATATATGTTTTTTATATACTTTCAAATTGCACGACAATAATAAAATACCAAATGGTTCATAATCTCTTTCAGAAATGTACTTCTGTAATGAAAAAAAATAAGATTACTAGATCATGGAATATTTTTCTATAACAAAAGTGAACAAAAAAGTTATAGTTCTTTACCAACATAATGGTTTACTAAATTTTATGTGACCAAAGATTCGACCTTTTACTTTCCAACACAACACCAAATTACAAAAATATATAAAAAAAATAAGTCATTGATTTTCTGCACCAGAATTTGCCACTGCATCCAAATAAAGAAAAATACCAAAAAATCTTACTCAATGTTGAAAGTTCTACTATTTTTACCTATGCTTTCGTTTCTTACTCCTTAATTCACAACCCACAAGATTACAATCTGACATGACATCCAATCCTAGAAGCATTATAGTTAAAAAATTATACAGATGAGTACCAAACTGATTATGAGCAAAATCCATTTTAAAGTTAATTCGACAAAACAGTCAAATGAATCATTGTTATTTTGATTTGTTTTTGATAATCTACAACATATTTTAAAGGTTATGATTAGAAAGTAATATATGCGTTAATGAATCAGAATTTCAAAATCAAGATTATTCTCATAAAAGTAGGAATAGTAATGAAATTTACCTGATTCACGATAGTCGATGTACTACTGGTGGTCGATGGTGATTTTCGTGGAAATCAGTGTTGATTGTGGTGGAAATTGACGACTCCACTACCAATATATTTGCCTGCCAATGCCAATGCCATTATATATAACATATAATAAAATATGACATTTTTTTAAAGAACATATGATATGGATGAGAGGACAATTATTATTATTATTATTATTATTATTATTATTATTATTATTATTATTATTTCAAGCAATCTGAAATCAAAAAATCATTATATAAATTTAAATATAAAATTGGTCGGATTGTTTATTTAAAAATGTGAACTTACATTGAAGTCAATTCAAAGAATTTCTGATATTTGCCACATTGATGATAGTATTCAGCTTTACATGCTAAAAGATCTCTGTCACATTGATGGTAGTATTAAGCTTTACATGCTAAAAGATCTTTGTTGTTTTGCAGTGTACAAGTCAAGGATTGATCTGATGGTTTTATGCTAATGTATTCTTTCTCCAGTTCATTGACTTTATCTTCCACAACACTTGATTTATCATACTGAAAATAAAAATAAATGAAAAATATTATATGTTGGAAAGTATATGATGTTTTGATGCATGTCACATGGGCGTTTTAGATGTATTTAGGTCCTTTTTTTTATCAAACATGAATAGAATGAAGAAAGCCAGCCATTGAGCATACTATAGAGAATTGAGCATACTATAGAGATGAAAGAAGACTTTCTCTAAAATTGAATAAAAAAACAAACAATCACACGATGATTGTTTGAAATTTGAAGATAATAACAATAGGGCTTGAGTAGGATGATTCATGACATTAATATTAATAACATGAGATTAAGTGCAAATTTACTATTATCAACAAATATATGTGGTTTTTATTTGGATTCTATAAGAATTTAAGCATCAAACATATGATTACAGTCAAATAATCACAAAATAGATACAATATTTTAAGCTTATGAAAGTTACCTTGTTGTTTCAACGAGGTGTGGTTGTTGAAGACGAAGACAAAAAGGGAGGAGTGTGGCTATTGTGATCGGAGCGTATCAAGTTTTAGACCGTCGATTCTTTCATACTGAGGAGATGCAACTTCAGAATCTCTTACAAACATTCGATATGGAGGAAGGAGATTAATGTGGTCACCAAACTAGATCGATGTAAGAAAGAGATCTCCTGTGATGAATGTGCGATGTACAGAGGAAGAAGAGAGAAAAAGATCTTATAAAGGAGTGTGGAGTGACCGATCGAAGTGGAAGGAGTCCATATAGGGATCCAATGAATCATATGTGTGTGAGAGATCATTGTTTTCTTCAATTTCGACCTGCATCAGGTCAACACAAATGAATTGTATCGATTCTGTTCTAGTGTCTCCATCTTTACCATCAGACTTGACCATTGCAGCAACGAAATCGATCGCCAATGGCGGAATCTAGGTTACATATAGTGAGAGAAAGATGAGGATACGATACGTGTGGGATCTGATGAATCATATGTGTTTAAGAGATCATTATTCTCTTTGATTTCGACTTGCATCAGGTTAACAGAAATTAATTGTACCGATTATGTTCTAGCGTCTCCATCTTCACTATCAGACTGGACCATTGTAGGAACGAGATCAATCGCCAATGGCAGAATCTAGGTTACACCTTAGAAAAAGTGAGAGAGAGATGGGAATACGATATGTGTGAGAACTGGGAAGATAATTAATATAATTTTTTTGGGAATAACTTTTTATTCGAATATTACCCTTCATATTTTCATAAAAAGTCCTAAAATGCTGTTGGAATTAATAATAATTACAATCATGCCATTACTAATCCAAACCTTTCATTTTTTTGATCTAACACTCCACATTTAGTTCTCGGGTTCTCGGGAAACTATGAGTTCTCAAATGATCCTTCATATATATATATATATATATATATATATATATATATATATATATATATATATATATATATATATATATATATATATATATGTGTGTGTGTGTGTGTGTGTGTGTGTGGGGAGGGGGGGGGGGGAGGGGGGGGGGGGACAGGTTTATACCCGATCACATGAGAACTTTGACCATAATTCACTTTCAGCCCCTCCCTCGAAATTCTCTTCAACTTAAACCCATTATTTACCAAATAACCCCCATCTTTAATAATTCCTAACAATTCAAGTCCCAGAAGTTACCAATCAACCCTTAGCATTCAAAAATCTTTTCAGTTTTAGTCCAATATTTTACCAAACACCCCCTAACTTCTGGAAATCTTTACAAAAAAAATCTCAGAATTACACTTTAACCTTCGGAAATTAAAAATATATCATTTGGCTCGCCGTAACCAACACCCCACTAAATAGTATTATTTTAATTGCCATTATAAAATAATATAAATTATAAATTTCCATCTTGAGGTTTTAGAATTTATTATTTATTTACTCATTTTATTTAATTTCAAACGGAGTTTTACAACATAACCCTTATTTTAATACTTCATTTTTTTTGGTCAATATTTAGTCTTTGCAGTACTAATTCTATTTTTTTAAAGAGAATGTATAAACATGTTAATTAGATAAAACTATTACAAAATCAATGAGTGAAACATTTAAACCGCTCGCATGATGGTATAAGATACGAGTAGTTTGAATATTTGATGTACATTAATTTTAAAATTTTTGTTTGGGGTAATATCTTATTGTAATTTGATATGTTCTAATTTGAAGGGTTTTTTTTTTTTTTTTTTTTTTTTTTTTTTTTTTTTTTTTTTTTTATTATTTCGATAAATGGTTGATTAATTGTGTAGTGGTTTTATTTTTTTTAACACATACTTTTATTCAACTTTTAATACCATCGTGACCCAAATGATTGTGTGATGAATGACCAAAGGAAAGAAGCTATGTCGCAAACCCACATGATTCTGTTATGAATGGCCAAAGGCGAGAAGCTGATGTATTCAATAAGAAAGAAAAAGAAAGGGTATAATTATCATTTTTTAATATTTATAAATTAATAAATCAGAATATAAGATACGATTGTCACATATAATGAGTTTAACATAATTCTCAAATGTGAACATATATATTTTTGAAAACATGGTTGTGCGTCTTTTCTAAACAAAAATTGGAATCTCTCTCTTAAATACATAAGGGTGTAATTGTCACAATATAATTTTTTCAGTTGAAATATCAAAATCTGTTGTGGATACATCAAATGTTTATAGAAATTAAATAAACAAAGGTACATAGAGTATTATTATGATATTATCTAACCCAACCCCATCCTTTTTGACCCATACATACATAAAAAATAAAAAAAATAAAAATAAAAATAAAAACTTTGTTGTAACATGTTACCAAACCACCCATATGCCACCACCTTCAACCCCCTTGTGTGTAGCAGTATGTAAGTAGTATATGTCACGATTAACATTATATTGATCTGGATCAGTGTTAACTGGTACTAATGGGAAACCCAATTCCATGGCGTCGTGTAGGGAACGCAACAAACAACATGCTGAAAACGACTCCAAATGCAACAGGCAGTGTCGTGAGGAGCTCTGTCGTTTCATCAGATGGAGATGGATAAAAGCAATTCACAACATCTTGATCAAATAAAGCCACCGCTGCAAAAACCATAAGCGACATGAACGCATGCATGAAATCTATGAATCTCAGCCTGTACTTAGCTGCAAGTTCCGGTGGTAGAATTGTCGACCCATCAATGATCCATAATCCACGTGTTGTCGCGAAACCATAACACACATTACCCTTTCCATCCATGAAGCTATCAGTAAAACTCAGTAGAAAACACGAAAAACCACAAAGAGCTACAAGTGCAGCAGTCATGGCCCTGCTCACAGGATCGCAGTCGCCCTGATTTGTGAATATGGGCGACAGGAGTTGAAAAGCAAGAACCGAACCAGTGGGTAAAAGATTCGCTAAGTGGGCAGTGCTTTCGAATGTTTGGCTAATGGCTTTTTGTATGAGGGTTTTCTCTACCGATTCGGGAAGAAGTGTGATTGCAAGAAGAGGAGCTTGTTCATCTTTCGCGTTTTCAACCTTAATCTCCATTGCTTTTGAAACTTGATTACGTTTTTTGATGATATGAATTGTTCTTTTTGGAATATATGTATATTGTATTTATAGATTGAGTGATGATCTTTATGAGTCTTGAGTAGGACAAAAGGGAGAGTTGTGAAAGAGTGTTGTCAACTTGTCATCTAAGGATACCTTGCAAGAAACACAAACCAAAATTTAGAGAAGATATATTCTCCTTGACTTATGTGCGGGAGTTTTGCTTTGAAGGTAGTTTGCTGAACAGTTATATAAGAAGTTAAATACAAGTAGTGGTCCTTTTCAGCAAAAAAAAAAAAAAAAACTAAAAATGACAAAACCGAATTAACGGAAAATTTCTGCAACATAGTTTACAAGATGATAATGTACAAGGTTAGGAAACTTTCGGTTGATTAAAAGAGATATTAAATAAAAACTGAATAGCGATTTTTAAACATTAATAGGATTTACATGTAATTAACCAATAACCCTAGTTTTACATTTTTACCAAATTTAGGATTGAATCTTGATATGATGTAAATTTCTCTATTCAATCTAATAAATAAAATAGTTATTGATATCAATATTATTATTATTATTATTATTATTATTATTATTATTATTATTATTATTATTTTAAATACATAATTAATAAAGTAAACTATTTGATTTATTTTATATTTCATATTTAGTTAACAAAAAATATCAATACTATTAGTCCCAATACGAGAATCCTATAATTACACAACTCATTCTATTTGTAAATGAGACAAACAAACAGTTTTAAAAAAGAACAATTTTTAAGATTATATTATTACGGTTTTTCAACATATCAAGTTTTGTTCTATTTTTTTCGGTTTTATGAAGGGAGCATGTGGTTTTAAAAAATTTATAGATAGTCTTTATCACTAGCATCGTCTTGTTTGCCTTGTTGAGTCATAACACATGTAAAGCATGTGAGGAAAAAATCATTTTTTAAAACCAGGGGTATCGTTCATCATGTTTTAATTAAATAAGATAAAATTGGTTATATGTAACACCCCATTTTTACTATAGATCTAGATTATAAGAAAATACGAAATAAATATATATTATTCTTAACACAAAATAATCATCATAGACACGTAGGAAACATCGATATAATTTCTTAGATATATAGAACGCATAAATCCGACTTCATATGAAGAAGTTATACTTATTCGAATTTCACGATTAAAGATGCACGACTCTATATATTGTAAAAAGTAAAATTTTGACAAATTAGTTATTAGCCTAAGCGATTTAAACGAAAGTCGTGGTAGTCGCTAAACCGAGATTGTGCATATATATATAGAACGTCTAAATCTGACTTCATTAGAGGAAGTTATGATTTTTCTAAGATTCGGCATAGCAGTGTAGAACTCATAAATCGAATTTTAGATCGGTCGATTTTTACCCGATACGCTCTAAACGTGAATTGAAGATCTCGTTAATAGGAGTTCAACGATATAAAGACAGTCGAAAACAGACTCCGGATAAGAATGTAACACTCGGTTTTGAAAGTGTTCGATTATGTCTTTGGAGACCAAAGGTATAAGCATAATATGACGATTCGGTCTTTTATGGGTCTCGGGTCTTATTCGAAAGGTTGTAGGGCTCGGGTGTGGAGCTGGGAGCATAGGGTTTCTAATCACCTTTCGTGGATATGAAGTTCGTAGGAAACGGACTTAGAATGAAGAAGTTATAGTACTTTGAAGATATTGGCATTATTGGTCCTTAGTAGAGAAAAATGGCAAGGAGATCTCATGCATGCAAGGTGGCTAGCTCAAGAGTACGCACAACGTAAGTTGGGGTACGCTCGGCATAAAGGGGATAAGTGGTCACAAGTGTTGGAGACGTACGCCCAGCGTACGAGAAGTACGCCTAGCGTACGCTCAGAGTCCCTAAACTCTAATTTTTAGGGTTTGATCACTATTTAAAGCACCTTAAGTCCGAGGGGGTGCACCTCCCTTTCATTCTCAGAGCCTTAAACCCTAAATTCGAGTGGTAGCTTCATCCAAGAGTGTTGTGAGCTTTGTGATTGCATTTGGGTGGTTTTTGGTGCATTTCAAGAAGATGGAACTTTTTGTAAAGATGGGAATCAAGGAGGAGCTTGTGGATCTGGCATTTGGGACTCATTCTCAGCCTAATGAAGGTATAATGCTTTGAACTTGATCATTCATCTCTTAGATCTACCATTGTGAGTTTTAGTTCATTTTGGTCCCAAGGATGGAACTTTATGGTTGAAATCCGATCCTTAGGCTTAGAGTTGCCACTCTCTGTGTTAAGTGAGTACCTAAGGCAGAAACTTGTCATCTTGGAGCTCTTAATGGGTTCATGCATGAGTTAAGACCATTTCCATGGAAGTAGATTATCATTTTTGGAGTTTGAGCTTATATGGGTCATGCAAAGCCATCAAGTAAGCAACTTTATGGTTTAAGACATTAAAGAGGACTTGGATTTGTAATTGTACCTTCTGGAGTAGAGTATTAACCACTTAATGGAAAAGTGGCTTAACAGAGGAGTACGTTGGGCGTACATGCAGGTACGTGCAACTTACACTCCATTCAGCCAGTACGCTTAGCATACAGAAGAGTACGCCCCCACGTACTCATCATTTATGGGTTTGGTGTGTTTTGGGCCTCGGGTTGGGCCAAGCAATGGACTTTGTGTTTTGGGGCCTTATTGGGCCATCAGGTTTTGGGATTGATATTTATTTGTGGAGACCCATTATGGTTTTGAGCCCAATTTGGAATTGGGCCATTAAAGGACTTATAGTGAAAACAAGAACTATCTGATGCGCAGGGACAAGGTTTGAAAAATCAAACCTTGAGTAAATGCTTAAGATCAATGTCTGCTTGCCAATAAATGTTCCAGTCAAGTCTGGATAGACCAGTCAAGTCTGAGACAAAGTATTCAACAAATGCTCAAGCCATAAATGATGAATGAGAATAAAGATCAAGGTAAAGATAATAAATGACGAACAAAAAGAATGTTTGAAAGAATATTCAGAAAGATGAAGTAACTTGGATATGATAAAAAGTTTGAATAATCCGTCTACTGATTCAACATTGAATGGTCCTGTAAATAGGAGTACATTAAACATACTACTAACAAATTACCATCAAAGGACTGGAAAAAAAGAGTTACATCTAACACTCTAAATATCCGTGTTCGACAGAGAAAAATAAGTCCTATGACAAGTCAGATCAAACAAAAGACAAATTACGTTAATTGCAAAAGGACAAAATATTGATTTCGGAATAGCAATCATTCCGGACAGAAGGTTCATTCCGAAATGCCTTCTCTCTATCTTCACTTCACCATTTTGACTTCATGTCCAGACACAAAGGAATTTCGAAGCACACTTCACTTCGGAACTAGCTTGACTTTGGAGATGACAAATGGATTTCGGATTCCTAGAGGTTCCCTTTCAGGTTCCAACAATCTCCTCCTAAGTCAACTTAGCAATCAAGTCAGTTTAGATAGCTTCTTCCTTGATGAAAGTGTAGGCTCTGAACAACCATTATTGGACTTCAATGTACCAAGACAGTTGCCTCACAAACTTTGCTTTGACATGCTCTGGAGCTTCAGACTTGGTTGCACGGCTGATGAACTTCTTGAAAAAGGAGTTACATCTGACACTCTAAATATCCGTGTTTGACAAATAAAAATAAGTCCTATGACAAGTCAGATCAAACAAAAGACAAATTACATTAAATGCATACGGACAAAATATTGATTTCGGAACAGCAATCATTTCGGACAAAAGTTCATTCCGGAATGCCTTCACTCTATCTTCACTTCACCATTTTGACTTCAGGTCCGGACAAAAAGGAATTCCGGAGCACACTTCACTTCAGAACTAGCTTGAATTCGGAGATGACAAATGGATTTTGGATTGCTAGAGGTTCACTTTCAGGTTCCAACAATCTCCCCTAAGTAAACTTAGCAATCAAGTCAGCTTAGATAGCTTCTTCCTAGATGAAAGAGTAGGCTCTAAACAACCATTCTCGGACTTCAATGTACCAGGACAACTACCTCACAAACTTTGCTTTGACATGCTCTAGAGCTTCAGTCTTGGTTGCACGGCTGATGAACTTCTTGAAAAGCAAGAACCGAACCAGTGGGTAAAAGATTCGCTAAGTGGGCAGTGCTTTCGAATGTTTGGCTGATGGCTTTTCGTATCAGGGTTTTCTCCACCGATTTGGGAAGAAGTGTGTTTGCAAGAAGAGGAGCTTGTACATTTTCCGCGTTTTCAACCTTAATCTCCATTGCTGTTGAAACTTGATTACGTTTCTGGATGATATGAATTGTTCTTTTTGGAATATGTATATTGTATTTATAGATTGAGTGATGATCTTTACGAGTCTTGAGTAGGACAAAAGGGAGAGTTCTGAAAGAGTGTTGTCAACTTGTCATCTAAGGATACCTTGCAAGAAACACAAACCAAAATTTAGAGAATCTATTTTCACCTTGATTTCTGTGCGGGAGTTTTTCTTTGAAGGTAGTTTGTTGAACAGTTATATAAGAAGTTAAATAGACGTAGTGGTCCTTTTCAGTAAAAATTAAAATAAACTAAAAATGACAAAACCGAAGTAACGGAAAATTTCTACAACATAGTTTACAAGTTGTCGATGATAATGTACAAGGTTAGGAAACTGTCGGTTGATTATAAGAGATATTAGATAAAAAGTGAATAACGATTTTTAAAAACTAATAGGATTTAAATGTAATTAACCAATAACCCTAGTTTTACATTTTTACCAAATTAAGGATTTAATCTTAATATAATGTAAATTTTGTCCATTCAATCTAATAAATAAAATAATAATTGTTATCATTATTATTATTATTATTATTATTTTAAATACATATTTAATAAAGTTTACTATTTGATTTATTTTATTTTTCAAATTTAGTTAACTAAAAGACAAAAATGCAAAAATGGTCCATGTGGTATGCATTTTTTTGGGGGTTTTAGTCCTAACCCTAACTTTTTTGGATAAGTGGTCAAGTTGAGCTAGTTTCGTTGTGGATTTGGTCCCTCAATAAATTAAAATGACATTAATACCTAGGAATATTTAATATCTATTTTTCTTTCAGTTTTTTAGAATATAATATTTATTTATTTATTTTAATAATTAAAAAACAAAAAAAAGACCAACCTCTCTCTCTCTCTCTCTCTGTCTCTCTCCACGAATTGCAACTAAAATCATATAAACATAAACTTATACATCAAATTTCACATATAAACACACATCTGCTCTTCAAAATTCTTGTGTTAATTAATTTCCCAAAGTTTATAAAAATTATCTACACATATATAAACACAAAGAGTGAGGGAACACATTAACGTACACACTAATTACACAAACATTAACCCAACAACAATGGTGATTGATTTGGAGTGTGATGGTGGAAAATCATACCAGTGATTTTTTTTTTATGATTGCTCGTTCTTTGAACCATTTATCAAATAAAATAAAATAGGATATTAGTTAGTTAGGTACAAGAGAGGGGAATGCTAAGAGAGATGAGATCACCAAAGCCACCATCTCTTCCCTTAAGCCACCACCGTCGCTGCTCAAGAAGGGTGATGAACAAGCAGATTGTAAGAAAATGGGAGGAAGATAGTGTACGGAGAAATCAAGGTCGGTTTCCGAAGAGAGAGATGAGATCACCAAAGCCACCATCTCCTCCCTTAAGCCACCACCATCTCCCCCCCGGCAGTCCCCATTGTCGCTTTTCCGATGAGCCCCTCACCATCCCCTTTACATTTGAAAACGGAAAAAAAACGGATGCTTCAATTGCCATAGATCTGGGTCTAATGTTGTCGATGACAGAACTTGCTTGTTGGTCTATAGTCGCCACTAGAGTTTGAGAGAATAACGGAGGAAGCATAAGGTAGATGGAGAAGCACAGGTCGTCGATGGATTTGACGTCACTGAGTTGAATCAGATGTAGATCCTCCTCCATGTCTGGCATGATAAACGAAGGTGATGGTGGCGGAGTGGGTAGGCGCTGAATGTTGTCGGATTTTTATGTGTAGGGGTTTCCGTCGAGAGGAAGGATGTGAGGAACATAGTTCTGGTTAGAGGCAAATTTTATTTTGGATGTGGAGATGGAAGACGACTTTAGAGAAAGAGAGAGATACACAGAGAGAGAGAGAGGCCAAAATTAATTAATTATTTTCTTTATCATTTAAATTAAATAGAAAAAAAAACATAAAAAATAAATCCTAAGGGCATTACAGTCATTTCAGTTTACCAATGGGCAAATCCGCAACGAGACTAGATCAAAAGGACCACTAATCCAAAAAAGTCGGGGTTTAGACTAAAACCCCAAAAAAATGTATACCACAGGGACATTTTTGCAATTTTGTCTAACTAAAAATATCAATACTATTAGCCCCAATATGAGAATTTTACAATTACACAACCCATTCTATTTGTAAAGGAGACAAACAAACAGTTTGAAAAAAGAACAATTTGTAAAGGAGACAAACAAACAGTTTGAAAAAAGAACAATTTGTAAAGGAGACAAACAAACAGTTTGGAAAAAGAACAAGTTTTAAGATTATCTTTATAAATGATTATTACGGTTTTTCAACATATTAAGTTTTGTTCTATTTTTTACGGTTTTACGAACGGACCACGTGGTTTTAAAAAAATTATATTTATTGCTAGCGTCGTCTCATTTGGTTTGTTGAGTCATAGCACGTGCAAGACATGTGAGGAAAAAATCATCTTTTAAAACAACGAACATCATTCATCATGTTTTAATTAAATAACATAAAATTAGTTATATGTAAGACCACATTTTCACTATAGGTCTTGTTTATAACAAAATACAGAAAAAATATATATTATTCTTAAGCCAAAATAATCATCATGGACACATAGGAAACATCGATATAATTTCCGTAGATATATAGAATGTGTAAATACGACTTCATATGAAGAAGTTATACTTCTTCGAATTTCATGATTAAACATGCACGACTATGTGTATCGTAAAAAGTAAAATTTTGATACATTAGTTTTTATCCTAAGCGATCTAAATGAAAGTGGTGGTAGTCGTTAAACCGAGAGTGTGCATATATATAGAACGTCTAAATCTGACTTCATTAGAGGAAGTTATGATTTTTCTAAGATTCATCATAGCAGTGTACAACTCATAAATCGAATTTTAGATCAGTCGATTTTTACCTGATATAATCTAAATAAGAATTGAAGATTTCGCTAATACGAGTTCAACGATATAAAGACAGTAAAAAACAGACTCCATATAAGAATGTAACATCCGGTTTTGAAAGTGTTCGATTATTTCTTTGGAGACCAAAGGTATAAGCGTAATATGACGATTCGGTCTTTTATGAGTTCATATTAACAAGTTAGGTAATTTTGAAAATCTGATAAACGTCAGGCGCACACGCACGTCGCGCATAACATGCGCCCGGAGTCATCTACGCATCCCTACCCCCTTTTGGACACGTGTTTGTCAACCTGAGTAGCCATGTCACCATGGTGCTTGGCACGCATGCCTAGGGTGCACAACGCGTATATAGTTTTCTCATATATAAATAGTATGCTCCGTATATGCTTCATCCTCCACACCTATACACCACTTATCTCTCGAGTATTCCTTACAACCCATTTCCTTAGATTTTTGTAATATGGAAAATCCCTACGTCACCCCTGAGTACTCATCTAAGTAGTAGTCTTCGAGTAGGAGATCGTGAGTCTATATTTTGCCCGCTTAGATCCCAGTTCTCATCAATAGTACTCTGTAAGTGAGCTACACTTACTCTGCCTTCGTATAATTTATAATTATAGTTATAAACCATTACTAGGAACCTATAATTATGTTTTATCAGTAATTCCAAGTCATTATACTGATTGATCTACTTTCGGGAGAGGTGACTAGAATAGTCATGTTGGCTTTGTTGTTGGATTTCAGAAAGGTTATATGTTGAGATGGTGTTGCCTCCCAACTGTTCTGCCTGGATGATCCTTGTTTGATTGAAATATCAGTATTCATTGTGATTAGTGATAGGTCTAGCCTACTTTAACAAAATTACCATAAGAACTAATAAACTATAGTAATATAGGTTAATCTATATTGAAGTGTTAGCCGTCAGCTAAATTGTCTGCTTAACTGTTAATCCTCTGAGAATCTATCAAGGTGAGTTATTCTCATGATATTGTATACTCCAATATGTATCCTTTGTATGTTAGGATAGAGTTATCATGTAGTATGCATTTAGGCAATTAGACTAGGATAGTTAGTTGTCTGTTATGTGTTGTAACATCCCGATAATACAGATGAAAATTTTCATTTAATATACAAAAATTACAAATATGTTTGTCTTCCAAAATTCCATTATATCAAATCATGTCCAACAGATCAGAGTATCAAAAAAATAAATGTGGAAATATTGGAGAGTGAGTCTTGCAACATCAGGTCGGGCCCTTCCCCTTAGAACCAAAAGTACCTAAAACATTCAACAAACTAGAAGCAATTGCTTAGTGAGTTCCTAAAATACACAAAACATACAATCACATAGTACCATGCAACATATATACAGATAGAGTTGCCATGGACTCCCTCCATGGTCTTCACCTAGAATGCCATGGGCTATCCCCATGGTCTAACATCCAAAGGTCATGGGCTCCCCCTATGTTCTTTACCAGGTGTCATGGGCTCCCACATAGTCTTCCCACAAGTCATTGCACGCCCAGTAACAAAACCATTGTATATCAATTATTAAATCCACATATCAATTAATGGCTCGACATTGGTTCCATCGACCCATTGGTATAATCAGAAGACTCACCTCAGTCGGATGAAATCAAATAACTACTCGACTACCAATCCAAAATCTCACATTGTATAAATATATAAATAACCCTAATTTGGATTACAACACAGTCAAGGAGCCCAAAATCCTAAGTCCATGTCCCTCTATTATGGCCCAAAAGTCTTTCATTTACTAATAGGCCTAGAATCCATAGTCCAAACCATAATGGGCCATAAGGCCTAAAAAATCCTAATCATGCCATCAATGGCCCAATAACAAGTTCAATGGCGCAAACACTAGAAGATCCAGGCCCAAAGCTAATTAGGGCCCAACCGAACCACAAGTCTATCGGAAGTACAAAGCCCACCAGAAGCGTACGCCTAGCATACCTCTTCTATACGCTTAGCATACTAAGTTCATGAGATGTACGCACATCATACAATGTAGTACGCCCATCATACAAGCTACTTTGCACAAATTTTCTTAAGTGCTTAATGCATGAAGACTTTATGCTCAAATTCCAGATCTTGTTCACTTCAAAGTTCCTAATGCATAAACTTGGCACCTTTATGCCTTTGCATGTCATATGTGAACCTAACACCTCACTTAGTTCATTAAGACATGCATGGAGCCATAACCTTCATCAAGTTAGAATTTTTATGCTTTAACCAAGCCAAAGGACCTCGGTTCTAACATTTCTAACCTCTGGAGTTGCTCAAACTCACAAGAGAGGATTCGTGGACTCAAAAGTGGATTTGAACAAAAATCCTAACTCAACTAACAATAAGGATTAGCAAAGTGAAAGCTTTCCACCTTCAAATGCCCACCAAGATGCTCTAGATGCAGAATCCTCAAGCTCTTCCCACTTTTAAAGCTTGAACACCACTTCCCTTTTTCTTGCAACCCAACTAAAATGTCCACCAAAATCACCTTTAGCCTCAAAATTCACACATTTGCAAAGATAGGCTTTAAGGACGAAAAGAGGCTATGGAGGCTGTTTAGGGTTTGGTCCAAAAGGTATAAGTGTGTTTAAATAGAGTTTCATAGTCTAAAAATTAAGGTTTTGACTCCCTCCATGTATGGCCCACATACACCCTAGTAGGCCCTGCGTACGTGGTGCCAATCCGCGACCATGCTATCCTAGTATGCTAAGCGTACTCATAGGTCCACCTAGTGTACATAGGGACTTCATATGCTAAAATACCTTCGTTTCAAGGGTGAAAGTGCAATTACCTGCATTTCGGATGTTACATATCTCCCCGACTTGAATTAGACTTCGTCCCCGAAGTCTGCTGCCTTAAAAACTGTTGGATAATGCTCCCTTATTTCTTCCTCCGGCTCCCAGGTCCACTCGGAGCCTTTCCGATGCTGTCATTGGACCTTCACTAGCTTCACTAATTTGTTACAAAGAGATTTAGTTTTCCTTTCCAAAACTACAATAGGCTTCACAACATAGTTCAAGATCTTATCCACTGAATGTCATCGAATGAGATAACTGCAGCCTCATCAGATACACACTTCCGCAATTGAGACACATGGAAGGTGTTTTAGATCTGACTAAGCTCGTCAAGGACATCCAACCTATAAGCAACCTTTCCAACTCAGGCAGTGATCCTGAATGGACCAATGAATCGGGGTCCCAACTTTCCCCTCTTTCGAAAAACGGACGACACCTTTCCAAGGTGACACTTTTAGCAATACAAAATCTCCCACCTGAAACTCGAGATCTAAATGGCATGTTCAGTATAGTTTTTCTGATGACTCTGCGTGAATCGCAGCCTGTTACACACCTGATGAATCAACTCAATGGTCTTAAGAACCACTTCGGTGCTTCCCATTACTCGATGACCAACCTCTCCCTAACAAACTGGAGTCCTACACCTCCTTCCATATAACATCTCGAATGGGGGTCAGTAAATACTAGCATGATAACTATTATTGTAGGAAAACTCTGCTATTGGGAGGTAAGTCTCCCAACTCCCTCCGAAATGTAGAACTCATGCCCAGAGCATATCCTCGAGCGTTTGGATCGTCCGCTCGCACTACCCATCGGTCTGGGGATGGTAAGTTGTACTGAAATGCAGCTGAGTGCCCAACTCCTGATGAAACTTCCACCAGAACTTGGAGGTGAACCTAACATCGCGGTCTGATACCACAGACACCGGCACTCCATGCCTGACTACAACCTCCCAAACATAAATATCCGCTAATTTCTCGGTGGATATACTCTCAGCAATCAGAATAAAGTGTGCACTCTTCGTCAGCCTATCCTCAATAACCCAAATAGAGTCAACACCCTGCATCGTGTTGGGTAATTTTGTGATAAAATCCATGGCGATCTCCTCTCATTTCCACATGGGATAGGTAACAGTTGAACTTTGACGTGAGGCCTCTGATGCTCGGCTTTGACCTTCCTACAGGTCAAACACCGCTCAACAAACCAAGCAACCTCCCGCTTCATGCAGGGCCACCAGTGGTTCAATCTCAAGTCTCGATACATTTGCGTGGCCCTAGTATGCCATAACACAAACCCTGCCACACTGAGTCAATAATCTACGGCTGTCTTCGACAAATAATGGAATCTGCCCCCTAATCCACTCAGTCTTCCAATTCTCCTGTTTTAATCCCTCTACATGTGCTCCTTAATCATATCCATCAATGGTGAGGTAACCATCATCCGTAAGAAAATACCTCAGATCGTTGCACTCGCCACCTTATGGCTTAAAGGATCGGCCACCACATTGGCCTTCTTGGGATGATATAATATATCACAGTCATAATCTTTCACCATGTCTAACCACCTCCTCTGTTTCATATTCAGGTTTGGATGATCCATCAAATACTTCAAACTCTTATGATCGGTGAAAATGGTGCATTGGACCTCATATAAGTAATGCCTCCAAATTTTGAGGGCAAACGCCACCGCCCCCTAATTCCAAGCAATGGGTGGGGTAATTCGCCTCGGGAGGATTCAGCTGCCTTGAGGCATAAGCAATCACATGCCTCCTCTACATAAGGACATCCCCCAAACCCTTAATAGTAGTGTCATAATATACCACAAAATCATCAAATCCCTCGGGTAACATCAGAATCAGGGCCTCACATAATTTCTGTCTCAAACTCTCGAAGGTCAACTGCTGATCTGGACCCCACCATAAGGTTACATTCTTCTTAGACAGACGAGTCAAAGGCACTGTAATCTTGGAGAAGTCCTGAATAAATCTCCGATAGTACCCCCAAGGCCCAAGAAACTCTAGATCTCGGATGCGTTCCTCGGAACCTCCCATCGCATTACGCCTCAATCTCGGTTAGGTCCACCAAGATACCCTTTTGGTTCATGATGTGCCCTATGAATTGCACCTCTTGCAAACAAAATTCACATTTAGAGAATTTGGCATAAAGCCTCTCCTTCCTTAAGGTCTCCAACACCTCCTTCAAGTGTTGCTCGTGTTGCTCCTTGGTCTTGGAGTAGACGAGGATGTCGTCAATAAAACCAATAACAGACCTATCCAGCATCGGTCAGCACACCCGGTTCATGAGGTCCATGAATGTTGTGGGGGCATTAGTGAGCCCGAATAGCATCACCACAAACTCACAATGACCATATCGAGTTCTGAAGGTCGTCTTCGGTATATCGTCGTCCCTGAATCTCATCTGATGATATCCCGACCGAATATCAATCTTGGAAAACCAAGATGCACCCTAAAGCTGAGCAAATAAGTCACTGATCCTCGAAAGAGGGTAACGGTTCTTCACTATTAGCTTGTTCAACTACCAATAATCAATACACATCCTGTGAGACCCATCCTTCTTTTTCACGAACAGGATTGGTGCTCCCCACGGGGAACTGCTCGGACGAATAAATCCCCTGTCTAGCAGCTCATGTAGCTGTGTAGACAACTCTTGCTGTGACAACCCCATTTTCACGGCCAGAAAAGACCGATTTTATTTATGCTTTGTTCGAAAATTAGAGTAATATTTTAAATAAAAGCGTTGCGGAATTTGTCCCAAAACAAAATATGATAAAGATTTATCAAAAGCATTTCCAAAGAAATGTATTTGATTAAAAGACTTGGGATGTCATGTTCGATACATATCAAAAGCATAAACAATACAATATAATCCTTACTACATTATTTCATATTTACAGGCCTATATTAGTAATCCATCATCCAACACATCACATCTATGCTCGAACGCCACTACCTGTAATACATGAAACTGAGTGGGTCAAGCTTGGGAGCCTGGTGAGCACATAGGGTTTTCAACCCACAATAAATAAGTTTATTAATTTCATCAATCAACAACAACCTGGTTATCCGTTCCCGTTATCCTCACATTACGTCTCTAAACACCTATCATAAGGGACCTAGCCTAAGGATCATCATCGAGATGGACACTACTGCTAAGGGGATTCCTCAACAATAAAAGTCCTTAAGGCAACCATTTGGGGGATGGAGTACATAGGTGAACACATCGTTCACAAACACCTATAGGTTGCGAGCCTGCTAGCGTTCTACTGGACTGTCTAGAAGAGTCTGTGGTCGTCGTCCATACTCCGCTAGATGACAAAATCAACAACGTCAACATCGAGGCCTCTCATCAGTTTACATCACCTATTACATCTACCCATGTTTTACCCCAACATTTTCGTAGATATAAAATACATATACAATTTAAATAATTGAAAATATGTATAAAATCGTTCATCCAGCATACATAGCAAGTATTTAGATAATATGCACACATAGCATGTAATTTATATAAAATACTTTATATCTATTTGTAAGCTGAAAGTAACTATGCACTCACCTGAAAAGGTGGTGATTCTGCACTTGGACAGCGCTTCGATACTCTCAAAACAATTTTCCTTCGATAAAACCTAATATCAATACCATTAGGGTTTAGTCTAACGATAACCACGACTATTTAATAGTCTTACTATTATTACTATTCTATAAGCATTAAATAACACTCAATATAACTCATAATAATAACCCAAATAATTATTTTAAGGACCTAATAACACTACTATAATTATTTGAAAGCTATATTAAAAATTGCGTAAGCGTAGCTCACTTACAGCGGATTTTAAAGAAAACTGGGCTTCGCTCGGAGCAGCATTTCCGAAACCGAAAGACCCTTTTTCTCGGGACTCCGAGAACCTCGGGGCTTCCTTAGGGTGCTAGGGGATCACCTAGGATTAGGGGAGGGTTAAACCCTTAGTGAGAGAAAATAATTTAGAGAGAGAAGTGAAAATGTGTGAAAAACTCAGAATGGCTTGCATGCTATTTATAGGCCGGAGGACTTCGGATTACGTTGGGCGTACCGAGGGTACGCTGGGCGTACGCCTCCGATAAGGCCACTAGCTCGGATCCAACTGTCTTCGTATGTCGGATGGATAAGGGAGAGGGTATGCGAGGCGTACCGACTTCGGACGTGGGGCGTATGCGAGGGTGACGTGTCATCCATCCGAAGCGAGGCGTGATCAGCAAGCGACTGTCCAGATCATGCCATGTCATCAATCGAGCAACAAGCTTCGCAAATTCAAGTCTAAACTTTAAAAATTCGTAAATTTTGCATACGAGCTTCGTTTTCGACGTTCTTTATATCCACGTGAAGGTGGGAACGTAATCTACAACTTTCGTTTAGACTCCGTCGGCTAACTTTGATATTATTTTAAAAGTTATATTATTAACAGACCGGGACACGATTGGTCCGTTAAAAATTCATAACTTCTTCATCCGATGTCCGTTTTCGTCTGTCTTTTTATCGTTATGCTACTATCAACGAGATCTTCGATTCTCGTTTACCTTGTGTCGGCTAAAAACTGCTCGATCTAATATTCGAATTTTGGGTTGTACACTACTAAGCCGAAACTTCGAAAAACCATAACTTCTTCATACGAAGTCATATTTGGGCGTTCTTTTTATGGACACTCTCGGTTTAACGTATTCTACAACTTTCGTTTAGATTGCTAAGGCTAAATCTCGCACTATCGTAAATTCACAATTTACGCTTTCCGATATCGTGCTGGTTCCGTTGCGAAACTTCGACTGGTCATAACTTCTTCGTTATAACTCGGATTTCGGCGTTCTTTATATCCCAGGAATCCTTGTTTCGACCAGTACAACTTTATGTAAAGATATCGGGCTTATCGCATACTTTAATTTTGATGCTTATTTTTATTCTTTATTAATTATACATTTATAATTAAATAATAAGCACATAAATACACATAATTCACATAATACTTAAATATTTCATCTTTATTACTTCAAAAAGAGTTACAATAGTTGACCTAGACTATTAAATTGTCAAAAATGCTTAGCCCCAAAACCCGGGTGTTACAATTCTCTCCCCCTTAGGATGATTCCGTCCCAGAATCATGCATCAGCAAACAGATGTAGATAGCGACTCATCATGTCATCCTATGTTTCCCAAGTGAGATTCGGCCCATTCGAATGTTTCCATCGGACTAGAACTAAGTCGACCATCTTGCGTCGTAACTTCTTAGTCTTACGGTCAACAATTGCCTCAGGCTCTTCGATCAGCCTCTTGTTCTCATCCATCCTTAACTCAGAGATTGGAATTATGTCGGGAACTTCTCCTGTGAATTTCCTCAGCTAGCACACATGGAAGGTGTTATGAATACCATCGAGTTCTTCGGGCAATTCCAGCTTGTAAGCTTGGTTCCCAATCTTCTGAAGAACTTTGAAGTGTCCAATAAACCTTGGACTCAACTTTCCTCGTTTCCCGAATCTTATAAGTCCCTTCCATGGTGAGACTTTAATAAAAACCGAATCCCTAACTTTGAAGGTCATCGGTCATCTTTTCTTGTCAGCATAGCTCTTTTGTCGATCCTGAGCTGCTAACATCCTTTCCCTAATCACCTTTAGTTTCTCAGTAGTCTCATAGACTATCTCGGGGCCCATAAAATGCTTTTCTCCCGCTTCAAGCCAACAAGACGGCATACGAAACTTCTGTCCGTACAAAGCTTGGTAAGGTGCCATCTTGATGCTCGAGTGAAAACTGTTGTTGTAGGAAAATTCTACCAGTGGTAAGTGCTCATTCCAATTCCCTTGGTACTCAAGGGTACATGCTCTCAGCATATCTTCCAATGTTTGAATCGTTCTTTCGCTCTAACCATTAGTCTGTAGATGGTAATCTGTACTCAAACATAATTTCGTACCCAATTCTTCTTGCAGACTCCTCCAAAACCTCGATGTGAAATGACTATCACGATCTGGTACAATTGTAAGAGGAACGCCGTGAAGTCTTACAATTTCCTTCACGTAAGCATTTGCGAGCTTATCCATAGGCCACTTCTCGTTGGCTGTTATGAAGTGTGCACTCTTGGTGAAATGATCCACGACCACCCAAATCATTTTGTGACCGCTCTTTGTCCTGGGCAGTTTGGACACAAAATCCATGGTGATGTCTTCACATTTTATAAAACATAATTCATTTAATATTCATAAAAACATCAATGTTTGAAACTCAATCCATGACATATAAAAATCCCAAGATCTCATAACATAAAAATCCCGTGTGTGTATTGATCAAGCCGGCGCCTTCCCACAGTCATCACTAGTACCTGAAACAAATAACACCAAACACTGTAAGCACAAAGCTTAGTGAGTTCCCCAAAATACCACACATAGCACATATTAGCCACTCGAGGCTATAACTGTGTGGGTCCGTGGACCCTACTCTGTGAACCCGTTGGTTCTAACTCTGTGAACCTTCCGGTTCCAACTCTATAAGCATGCACAACATAAATCACATAGAAATAATGCAGTACAACACATAACATACATATAGCATACAAATACTCTGTCACATATCTCTGATTACCTACTCAAGGTAAAGTATAATGAGAAGACTCACCTCGCGTATCTCGATAACTCGCAAATCCCTGAAATCACTAGCGCTTGATCTCCCAAGATATAGTCCTCCTGTAACACAATATATCCCTAATTAACACTTTCACAACTAAGGTTGACTAACCCTATCAAGTCAACATTGGTCAACTCTGGTCAATGGTCAACGATCAACTTTGACCGGACTCGGCGAGTGCACTAGAGCGACTCGGCGAGTCTATATGTGTTCACTGACTCCCTCGGATCCTCTCTTGACACGTTGAGTACTTCCCTAACTCGACGAGTTCCACCTGGCATGAATCGCGGGGCCACCACGACTCAACTCGCCGAGTCTCAAGAACAACTTAGCGAGTTCCGGCTTGACTCAGCCCCACTTTGACTCTCCCTGACTCACTAGGTCATCCCCCAACTCGGCGAGTCTACTCGCTAAATAATTTACATGAAACCCAAACCCTACTCGCCGAGTCTCAAGAACAACTCGGCGAGTTCATGCCATGCACAAACTCTATTGACCTCCTGAGGTCAGATCTGTTTCCCCAAACCGTAGATCTGGCCTTCCCAAGCATGAATGTCACATAAAGTTCGAAACTTGATGCTTGTATAACCACAAAAAGGCATCAAAAGGAGATTTGGTCCCAAAAATGACAACCTAGGTCCAATAACTCCATACTAACCCAAAAAGCTCCAAGGGTTAAGGTCTCTGGACCTCTTTGAGTCCGGATCCAAGGCACAAACTCCAAGAGGGACCATTTGCTTCACATAATTACTCTCCAAAGGGGTTAGAAAACCCTAACTCTAAAGATCAACCCTAAAACTGAAGTAGGTTCGAACTATTACCTCAAAATGAAGTCTCTGGACTCTGGATCTGCTTGGATCTCACCTCCTCCTTGCTCTTGTCACCCTCTTCTTGCTAAACAAAGGATACAAAGATCCAAAAGTGACTTCTTCTCTCTCAAAGCGATTTAGTTCTCTTAGGGTTCTCTCAAGGGACTGGTAGCCGCAATGGGAGGCTATAAGTGCCCTTAAATAGGCTCCAAACCTGGGGTTCTAACTCTGTGAATCTTCCGGTTCCAACTCTATAAGCATCCACATCAAAAATCACATAGAAATAATGCAGTACAACACGTAACATACATATAGCATACAAATACTCTGTCACATATCTCTGATTACCTACTCAAGGTAAAGTATAGTGAGAAGACTCACCTCGCGTATCTCGATAACTCGCAAATCCCTGAAATCACTAGCGCTCGATCTCCCGAGCTATAGTCCTCCTATAACACAATATATCCCTAATGAACACTTTCACAACTAAGGTTGACTAACCCTATCAAGTCAACACTGGTCAACAGCAGCCTCAGAACGAGCAGCATAACGCTCGTAGAAAGTCTCAATCAACGTGGTCTTAATAGACCCGAACATCTCTGGTATCTCTGCCCTGATGGTCGCAGCCACCTCCTCATGGATGATCCGGCGGATGTCCTCATCACTGGCCACACTGCTCTCAGGCATAAGACGTGTCCTCACCATGATCTACCTCTGAAATACAACATACGATAAATTAGAATCCATTCGAGCATACTCACACTCGACAACTCATCCCTCCTTGATCCTTGGCATTCCAAAGATTCTTACTTGGGCTGTACACCGCCCCGGTGCTTTCAGTAGTACGGGCCCAATACTACTGTCCGCACCGTATCAGAATACACCCCAAGTCCTCCTCTTCGGATCCCAAGTTCCAAGTACTCTATTATGCATAAGCCACTCTCTAACAGATCTCTCATAAGCTCCTCGCTGCTACTTACTCACTGTCAAGCATCTCATAGCAACTCACCTCTCCCTAGGCTAAGGCATCACAAATCAGGCCACTCTAGTCCTAATAGGAGTACCTAGCCTACTCTAGAATGAGAATACATCATAACAATATCATAACACATAATATGAGGGTATCTTGGGAAACCACCGTTCGGGCACGGATTGATCGTACAGACAACTCTGGTCTGCGTTTTTCCAAAAATCTTTTACTCTTTTTTTTTTAAATATTTCTCAATTCCTCAGTTTGAGTTCAAATACGCCCGAAGGTGTACTCGAATCCCTCAAACCAAGGCTCTGATACCAAATTGTAACACCGTAAATTTCAAAACAATTTTTCACATTTTATAAAACATAATTCATTTAATATTCATAAAAACATCAATGTTGAAACTCAATCCGTGACATATAAAAATCCCAAGATCTCATAACATAAAAATCCTGTGTATGTACTGATCAAGCGGGCGCCTTCCAACAGTCATCACTAGTACCTGAAATAAATAACACCAAACACTGTAAGCACAAAGCTTAGTGAGTTCCCCAAAATACCACACATAGCACATATTAGCCACTCGAGGCTATAACTCTGTGGATCCGTGGACCCTACTCTGTGAACCCTTTGGTTCTAACTCTGTGAACCTTCCGGTTCCAACTCTATAAGCATGCACAACATAAATCACATAGAAATAATGCAGTACAACACATAACATACATATAGCATACAAATACTCTGTCACATATCTCTGATTACCTACTCAAGGTAAAGTATAGTGAGAAGACTCACCTCGCGTATCTCGATAACTCGCAAATCCCTGAAATCACTAGTGCTCGATCTCCCGAGCTATAGTCCTCCTATAACACAATATATCCCTAATTAACACTTTCAAAACTAAGGTTGACTAACCCTATCAAGTCAACACTGGTCAACTCTGGTCAATGGTCAACGGTCAACTTTGACCGGACTCAGCGAGTGCACTACAGCGACTCGGCGAGTCTATACGTGTTCACTGACTCCCTCGGATCCTCTCTTGACACGTTGAGTACTTCCCTAACTCGACGAGTTCCACCTGGCATGAATCGCGAGGCCACCACGACTCAACTCGCCGAGTCTCAAGAACAACTCGGCGAGTTCCGGCTTAACTCAGCCCCCCTTTGACTCTCCCTGACTCACTGGGTCATCCCCCAACCCAGTGAGTCTACTCGCTGAATAATTTACGTGAAACCCAAACCCTACTCGCCGATTCTCAAGAACAACTCGGTGAGTTCATGCCATGCACAAACTTTATTGACCTCCTGAGGTCAGATCTGTTTCCCCAAACCATAGATCTGGCCTTCCCAAGAATGAATGTCACGTAAAGTTCGAAACTTGATGCATGTATAACCACAACAAGGCATGAAAAGGAGATTTGGTCCCAAAAATGACAACCTAGGTCCAATAACTTCATACTAACCCAAAAAGCTCCAAGGGTTAAGGTCTCTGGAGCTCTTTGAGTCCAGATCCTAGGCACAAACTCAAAGAGGGACCATTTGCTTCACATAATCACTCTCCAAAGGGGTTAGAAAACCCTAACTCTAAAGATCAACCCTAAAACTGAAGTAGGTTCGAACTATTACCTCAAAATGAAGTCTCTGGACTCTGGATCTGCTTGGATCTCACCTCCTCCTTGCTCTTGTCACCCTCTTCATGCTAAACAAAGGATACAAAGATCCAAAACTGACTTCTTCTCTCTCAAAGCGATTTAGCTCTCTTAGGGTTCTCTCAAGGGACTGGTAGCCACAATGGGAGGCTATAAGTGCCCTTAAATAGGCTCCAAAACCGGGGAATTAGGGTTTCATTAAACAGCGTGGACTCGCTGAGTCCAGACGCGAACCTGCACCCATAACCGCGATCATACTCGACGAGTTTGGGCTCCAACTCGCCGAGTATCCTCACAAATCACCAAAAATACAATAATAAATAATACCTGGGAATTCGGGATGTTACATACGGTTTCTGATGTTGTGTGTTAACTCTCGCACATGTTACACACTTGGCCACATACTTCGCAACATCGAGCTTCATCGTCTGCTACCAATAGTAGGGTTTTAGGTCCCTATACATTTTAGTGCTACCGGGATGAATTGAGTACATGGTCTTGTGTGCTTCTTCCATCAAAAGGTCTCTCATTCGTCCCGTCTTGGGTACCCAAATCCGATCTTGGAATACCTTCAGTCCTCGACTGTTTGTACCAAACACTAATGGTTTACCCAAACGTTCTTCCTTTCGGTCATTCTTCTCTAAAGCTTCTTCTTGGGATTTCCTGATGCTTTTCACAATCATCGAGACAACTTCTATTCTCAACGCTCTTGGCCTTTTTCTTTCAAGATTGACTTTCCGACTGAGAGCATCAGCGACAACATTGGCTTTACCAGGGTGGTAAAGTATCTCACAGTCATAGTCCTTGAGTAACTCCAGCCAGCGTCGATGTTTCATGTTCAACTCCTTCTGATTAAAGAGACACTAGAGACTCTTATGATCAGTGAACAACTTGCACTTCGTCCCATAGAGGTAATGCCTCCATATCTTTAAGGCAAATACTATTGCTGCCAACTCTAGCTCATGAGTGGGGTAGTTCTTTTCGTGCTCTTTCAATTGTCGAGAGGCATATGCTATCACCTTTTCTCTTTGGGTTAGAACACAACCCAACCCGACTCCATATGCGTCACTATAGATCGCGAAGTCTTCAACTCCGTCGGGTAGAGAAAGTATCGGTGCTTCACATAGCTTCTTCTTCAGCTTCTCGAACGCTTCTTCATGCTTCTCATTCCACGTATATGTAGCTCCTTTATGGGTCAAAGCTGTCAATAGAGATGCTATCGAAGAAAAGCCTTGGATAAATCATCGGTAATATCCAACTAATCCTAGAAAGCTCCGAATCTCCATGGGACTTTTCGGACGTTCCCACTTCATTACAGCCTCGATCTTTGCGGGGTCAACCATTATCCCTTCTTGGTTAACCACGTGAGCCAAGAACTGGACTTCTCGTATCCAAAAGTCGCATTTGGAGAACTTAGCATAAAGCTTCTCCTTTTTAACACTTCCCGTAGATGCTTGCCATGCTCCTCTTGGCTTTTTGAGTAGATTATAATGTCGTCGATCAACACTATTGCGGATTTATCGAGGAATGGTTTACAAACCCTGTTCATCAAATCCATGAATGCTGCTGGAGCATTGGTTAGTCCAAACGACATAACCAAGAACTCGTAGTGTCCATATCTCGTTCTGAATGCAGTCTTCTCGATATCCTGCTCTCTTACCTTCAACTGATGATATCCTGACCTAAGATCGATCTTAGAGAAATACGTCGAACCTTGCAGCTGATCGAATAGGTCATCAATCCTTGGTAAAGGGTACTTGTTCTTCACTGTTGCCTTGTTCAGCTCTCGGTAGTCTATACACATTCTCATGTTTCCGTCCTTCTTCTTCACGAATAACATCGGAGCTCCCCAGGGTGATGAACTAGGTCGAATGAAACCGTTGTCCAACAGCTCCTGAAGTTGCGTCATAAGCTCCTTCATCTCCGTTGGTGCTAATCAGTATGGTGCTTTTGCTATTGGTGTTGTACCTGGTAACAAGTCTATCCGAAACTCCACTTGTCTATCAGGTGGTAATCTAGGAAGATCTTCGGGAAAGACTTCCGAATAATCACACACAACCGGTATATTCTGCACCTCTTTCTTTTCCTTCTTACCATCGATTATGAATGCCAAGTAAAATGCACATCCTTTGGACAAACATTTCCTGGCTTTTCATCAGGGAGATGATTCTAGAATTTACTCTGCGTTTATCCCCGTACACCATAAATGATTCCTTTCCGGGTGGGTTTAGCCTTACTATCTTCTTTCGGCATTGAATCTCAGCATCATTGGCACTAAGCCAATCTATACCCAAAACGATGTCGAAACTGTTTAACTATATGGGTAATAGCTCTTCGTGGAATTCATTTCCGTTTAGGTCGATGACGATGTTCCCAATACGGTCACTAACAGATATGAACTTGCCACTGGCAACTTCCACAATTAGGGCATCATCAAGTTTTTCTACAGGAAATTCTAATTTCCCACCAAATTTATGCAACACAAAGGAGTAGTTGGCTCCGGAATCAAATAGTATATTTGCCCGCAAACCATTTACAAGAAAGGTACCTGAAGCGACATCTGATGCCTCCTTCACAGCCTCGAGCATTATCTGGAAGGCTCTTGCCTTCGGCTTTGGTGGTATGTTGGGTCTCCCTACCTCCTTCTTCTTCAGGCAGTCCTTCAAAATGTGCCCATCCTCGTTACACCCGTAACATGCCTTCTGGGTGAGGGTGCATTCATTGTCATAGTGCCCATGCTTTCCACATTTGAAACAAGTGACCCCCCCCCCCCCCCCCCCGCGTCACACTTCCTAGAGTGCTTCTTCTTGCACTTATCACACCACTTCGCTTCTGATCCTCCTCCTCTCGAACCATACTTCTAGAATCTACTCTTCTTGTTGGACTTCGAGGATCCATCGAACTTTTGTTTCTCACCAACCTCAGCCCTTTCCAGAACTCTTTCCTTTTGTTAGGTCTCCACATTTTTAGTTGCTCGAACAGCTGCCTTCAAAGTGGTTGCCATCTTGACTGTTGGGCCAAAGTCAGCTGGCAATCCGTTTCCGAACTTCTCAATTTTGAAAGTTTGGTTTGTTGGATTAGTGTCTAAGTCCATAACTATTTTGGTATGTACTTGACCCGATGGTGCATGGTCCTTTTGGGTTGCCTTCACCAAAGCAACTTGATTGGAGAAATAAATAGAGAGAGAGGTTATTATGATTTATTAATATGTTATAAGAATAATATATTAAAGGAGAAATCATATTTGTTTAATTAATATTGGTCAATAATAAATTAAGAATTAATTTTGTGATCAAGTGTAATTAATTAAACTAGAGGGGCTGAATTGTAATTATGTGATAGTTACAAAATAAGGTAAGGATTATCTTAAATATAGGGTGAACGAATTTAAGGAGATAATGCCTTAGAATTCGACTAGGATAAGGGTTTCTAAGACTTATCTTATGGTTGCTTGGCGGGCAAGCAACTAGATAAGGATAAGGACTAAAACCCTAATCTTAACACCTATATAAACCCCCTAAGGCTCATGAATTCGTCTAAGCCTTCCCAAGAAGTCCTAAGGACGAATTCCTACCTCTCTCCTCTCTCTTTATACCTTCTCCATTTGCTTTTGGTGTTTGTAAGCCATTAGAGGAGTGACACTTGTGACTCTAAGCCTTCCAAAGTCAATTCAAGGAGGAATTGGGATTGTTATTGCTACATAACAATCAAGGTAATACCATAAACCTAATTATATGTTAGTATTGATTTCCATATGCTAGAATTAGTGCTTATAGTCTTGGATTCAAAGCATGTACAATAGAGAAACCTAGATCCAAGCATTAGGGTTTGTATGAGCACATAGGATGTCTTATGACCAAAACCCATCAGTGGTATCAGAGCCTTGATTGGTTTTCTACTGTATTGATGCTTGATATGTTTGAAAATTTTGAATTTTGTGTTTCTGGAGGCTGGACTCGCTGAGTCCATAGATGAACTCGCCGAGTCCAAGGTGACTCGACGAGTCCATGCCTAACTCGGCGAGTCGGCTCGTCAGATGGAGGGTATTCCGGGATTTCTTGCTGTTTTTGCTTATGGATAGTTACCTTATCATGTTAGATCAATATTAATCCGATTATATGATATATTTGACTATAATTTTGATCTAATGGAAGATATTTATCAAATAATAAGATAATTGTTTCCTTATAAGATAATTGATTAATTATTTTGAGTAAATTGATAAATTGTTTTGCAAGAAATCATTAAATAAATCAAATATGGATAATTATGTGATTAAATGTTAATTTGAATTAATTGTTATTTGATCCTTATTGTTATGAAAAGTTTCATATTTTCCCCTTTAGGTTTTATAGTTTAAATTTGAACCCCAAAAGTTTTGCTGTTTTGAAATTTAAATAGTTGAAACCCTAATGTTTTGAAAAAGGTTTCAAAACTTGCCCTCAAGTTTTGGAATTTAAATTTTGATTAAATGGTTTAATTTTGATGTATATTTAAATTCTAAACCCTAATGTGTTGAAATGTTTCAAAACTTGCCCTCAAGTTTTGGAATTTAAAAGTTGATTAAAAGTTTAATTAGGAATGTTAAATTCTAAAACTCTAGTATAGTTTTGAAAAAGTTCAAATCACACCCTTATGGTTTTATTAATCAATTAAAGTGTATAATTAAAAGAAGTTTAATAAATCCATAAAAGTTTAGGTTTACAATTTAATTGAATTAAAGATATAATTGTTAAAATTAGACCACCTAGTATTTTAAAAGTGTAAAATACATCCTATACTATATATAACATTAAAAGTCTAACATTATATATATGTATGAGTAAAAGTCATTCTTACCGTTAGTAGGCCTCATTCACGAAGCTAGTCTATAAGGGGTGTTTAAGGAAATTGTCTATAAAATGGCGATTGAATGGGTATCCACTATTACCCACCGCACTCTTGACTAGCGGAGGGTCGTTAGCCGAACGGGTAGGATAGGACGAAACCTTCCATTATAAGTATAATAATGTATATAAAAGTAACTAAATGTTTTCATAAAATTCCCAATCTTAGTTACTTAGGCAAAAGTGAATTGATGCAATTCCATGAAATTACACTTTGTGCCCTTGCGAAGACGTTAGTGGAGTGTGTGTGGTTTACCGACACACTAAATGGTTCTAAGCAAAGGTAGCAAAGGGTGACTCAATGTTTGTCATAGTTCGGTGGAGCGTGTGTGGTTTACCGGCACATCGAATAGGTGACTGTAACATGTGAGGGCACCATGTAAGTTTGCATGGTTATTCACACCCGCTTTATGATCCTCGGCATCCCAGTCACAAACAAGAGGGGCATATCGAGATTTAAACATGCCATTGAAAGTTCAATGTATCTCAAAGGATCTAGGAGTTTTCATAGATTTAAAACTTAAATTTCTTTTTCGTTTTTCGTGGTGGAAATTAGTGAATCGTCATTCACTTACCTTCAAATATTCTTCAATTAGGGTTACGGCATCCCTCTCCCGAGTTGTAGAATATTGTGTTGGGTCCTAGCCTTAGTATCTCATTTGGGTGATTTACTAAGGACTCAAATCAATCAACTAACTTGAATTTGTTTTTCTCCCGTTTTGTAGATGTCAAAGTTCGACAACTATGGTCTTCCCAAATCCCGTGGAACAAGCATTCCACATGAAGATGGTATTCCATGATTCAATCGAGGAACGAGAAATCATGCTTCACTTCCTCCTCCTCTTCCTATTGTTCTCCCCAACCCACAAGATCGAAGAATTGAAAGGTTCAATATCACTAAAGCCCTATTGGAAATGAAACATGAAGATGGTAAACCCGTGTGTGCCCATGTTCTAGGAATGAAATCACACATTGATAGGTTGATAATGTTGGGTGCGTCATTCCCAGATGAGTTGGCTGTGAATTGGGTTTTGCAGTCACTTCCCGAATCATATAATGAGTTCAAAAGAAAGTATTATATGATGGATCATGATGACAACCTCATTGACCTAACTTACATGCTCATTGCTGCTGAATTAGAAATGATTTGGCGAAGCAATGGAGCGTATTTGTTGGGAAAGTCAACCGACCATGCTTCCGAGGACGTTCTAGGAGAACCGACTTGCGTTTGCTACCAAAAGAAAGGGCGTTGGATACAAGTCTGCCCAAAGAGCCTGAAGAGTCCAGAAGATGGGAGAGTCAAAGAGTATGGCTGCGCTTCAGGTAAAATCCACTATCTAACTCCATTAAGTTCCTATTCATTTATTCTTAGTACATAATGTGATAAGATTGCATTTGAATGTTTTGCAGGATCGGTGAAAAGAAAGGAAGCTTGGTGAAAGAGCAAGATGAATCTAATCACAAGGAATGGATCTTGATCGCATGGACTTGAAGATTAGATTTTGAGCTTAGATAGTTATGACAAAGTTGTTAGAAATTTTTCTTTTGAAATACATAGTTTTCAATGGATTTTGCATTGTAAGGACAAATTTTTTCTGCTGCTTTTTATAAATAAAATAAATTTTCATTTGACTTATTTATTTGTTTATTTCCTTGCAAAGAAATCGTTATGAAAATTGGTGTTTGCATATTTCTACAACAAATGGTCATGATTCTTATTTATGGTGTTTATGGAAAATTTACCAAATAGGGAGAGTTTCTCATCGCCCAAGTTTCAATTGGACAGAAACTTGGAATCATGCAACATGGATAGTTATGATCATGACCATTTGTAAAGGTGTTATGTTTATAATAATCATCATTATAGTGGGAGCATAAAAGTTATGATTGTATGATTATTAAGGCATGTATTGCAAATTGGCAATATTAATTATAGAAAACATGAGTTATACTTTGCAAAGTTGAAAGGTTGTTTTGCTATAATTAAGGAAGAGAATATTATGCTTCATTTCAAATTTAAAGGATTAGGTTGAGAAATGTTAATAAATTTAGTCAAGGGTACATAGCGTGTTCTTAAAATTTCGATTATGATTACGACAATCCTCTTCACAATTTGAATTTTGAGAACATAGCAAATAAAAACATTATGCGTCGTGTCCCATACGCTTCGGGTATAGGATCGATTGTAAATGCTTTAATGTTTGACCATTCTAAAAATTTCCAAATGTCTAGCGCATTTAGAGGGAAAAGGGACCAGAATCGGTTTTGACTAAAATAATTAAACAACTATCAAAGGACAATCCAAAGTTCGACGAGGAATGGCCGCTTGTGAGTAGTTGGAAGTATAGTATTGGAAGATATGGAAATGTTCTCATATTGGATGGACCATATCGACATTATTAGGAATAGATAAGATTCTATTAAAAATAAGTTGTCATATGGAAAATATGGAAATGTATCTATATTGGGAATTGAATAGTGAAAATCTATGTCTAGATTAGAAATTTTTATGCAAAAGGATGTTCAAAGGAATGTACTTTGAGTGAGAGACATCATATCTAAGGAATTGTGTTGTAACAAACTCCGATAGAAGACTTTGTAATATCATTGGCAATGGTCTTTGTGACTTTGGTGCAGTGACATTACGAAAGAATCGTTGCGTAAAGTGTTAGAATTTAGCATATTCTATAAGTAGCAAGAATTTGATATTCTTTCACTTAGGAAAAGGGATTTGGAGTTCTGAAATGAGAATGTTTGGAAATGTGTTCCATTCGATCTATTTCACAAAAGTAAGAACCATAGGTAAACATTGTGTGCATGCTAAGAAGCATGGGACATGTGTTGTAATTCAAGTAAGAAGTTGATTAACCGAAACGACAAATAATGAGTAATCGATATGGTGATAAATAAAAGGTGTTTTATTTATGCTCAAAGGTTTGAGGCCATATGGGATTAGTATTATTCTTGTGTTTCACTTTGCATGTTTTGACTTCCAGAATAATTTAATTGGTTAAGAACAGTCAAATTATTCGAACGGGCCACAGTCGTTCATATGTTGGAAGTAGGTATGAATGAAGACTGTCGTGAATTGGTGTGTGGATTGTCTAGAAGAGTATTAGACATAAGCAAATGTTTGCTGCAACATTCATGAGTGCTTACGAATATGATTTGAGCATTGGATTAAAACCACGCTCACTTGGATCACTCCATGAATTATATCACGAGTGATTAGTGAGACGATAACATCTTATATTCTTGAAACCGAGATGTGTGAGTTGTATCTTGCGAATCGGTTGCACATTGATAATATGTAAACACACTAGTAACTTGGTGTTATAAAACATATTGTTGTGTGTGATTCGGTGCGTGAGTGCAAGAAAGCATTGTATCAAAGTTTATCCGTTCCTTTTATCCAAAGTAGGTTAAAGCGATATCTTTGGGCCCCTCGATGGTTTAGTGATGACAAACATAAATGCTCGGCCGGGCTAGGGCTAATTTAATTTGTTCAATTAGTCTGTCGTCATAAATCAGAAATCGAGAAGTAGTACAAAGAGAATGATTTGAAATCATGTCTCATATGATATCTAGAATGGAGGAATATATGATCCCTTATCTAAGGACACGCGTATTTCATATGATCAGAGTTGACAGCGGCTTTGGAAAGCTACGATTGCAGATCGGGATCCGAAGTCATACACAGAATAGTTGTTAGACTTATCCAAGTAGGAGACTGTTGGATTAGTGTCTAAGTCCATAACTATTTTGGTATGTACTTGACCCGATGGTGCATGGTCCTTTTGGGTTGCCTTTACCAAAGCAACTTGATTGGAGAAATAAATAGAGAGAGAGGTTATTAGGATTTATTAATATGTTATAAGAATAATATATTAAAGGAGAAATCATATTTGTTTAATTAATATTGGTCAATAATTAATTAAGAATTAATTTTGTGATCAAGTGTAATTAATTGAACTAGAGGGGCTGAATTGTAATTATGTGATAGTTACAGAATAAGGTAAGGATTATCTTAAATATAGGGTGAACGAATTTAAGGAGATAATGCCTTAGAATTCGACTAGGATAAGGGTTTCTAAGACTTATCTTATGGTTGCTTGGTGGGCAAGCAACTAGATAAGGATAAGGACTAAAACCCTAATCTTAACACCTATATAAACCCCCTAAGGCTCATGAATTCGTCTAAGCCTTCCCAAGAAGTCCTAAGGAAGAATTCCTACCTCTCTCCTCTCTCTTTATACCTTCTCCATTTGCTTTTGGTGTTTGTAAGCCATTAGAGGAGTGACACTTGTGACTCTAAGCCTTCCAAAGTCAATTCAAGGAGGAATTGGGATTGTTATTGCTACATAACAATCAAGGTAATATCATAAACCTAATTATATGTTAATATTGATTTCCATATGCTAGAATTAGGGTTTATAGTCTTGGATTCAAAGCATGTACAATAGAGAAACCTAGATCCAAGCATTAGGGTTTGTATGAGCACATAGGATGTCTTATGACAGCAAAGACAGTCTTCTGCTAGAATTAGGGTTTATAGTCTTGGATTCCCCACGGCATTGTATCCGCCAATAGGGTCCACCAGCTCAAGACTCCAGTTTTCAATTTTCTGACAGCAAAGACAGTCTTCTGCTTCTCACTGCATTCATAGCTCTCAAACACCATCTCCATCTCGGAGATCCAATCCATAATCTCAACAGGCTTTGGGCTTCCTGAGAAACATGGTGGTTTCACACCCAAGAAGTTCTTGTACATTCGCCCATCCTTGTCGTTTCTCCTTTCTGGGCCATCCCTTCGTTCACCTTGAGTCCCTACTTAACTCACTTAGTGGCTGTAGTTCCCTTCCTCAGATTGCTCGGGAATTGGCTCGGTCGGCTCAACATGTATGCTAGGTTCGTCCCTATTTCCATGGAACATCTACCACATTTCTTCCATTTGTTCAGCTAGCATAGCCCGAATCATGGCTTGTACTCCAACCATGGTGACTGGCTCAGGTGCAACTTCTTCTACAACAGGTATTGGTTGAATCACTGGGGGTTGGTTCCTATTCCCATTTGCATTTACGTTTCTGCTACCGGTCCTTGCCATCTTGATCTCTACACCGAATAAGGTGAATTTATTTCTTTATTTTAGGATAGATGTTTAAATCATCCTTATCTATCCGAAACGTTTACATGCTAGTTCTAATATCGTAGTCGTACGTTTAGAATCCTAAACACATAAGGTTTCCAGATCCGGTCGGCAACAGACCATAGATCCGAACAAATAACAACATATTAGGCACAAAGCATTTAGCACATAAAAGCATTTTAGGCATAATTCTTAAAATAAACTAGTGCTCACACCTCACAATCATTGCTTAGCATTCTAAGTTTAAGTCTAGAAATCCTACAAATTCCTAGTTCGCTTAAACTAATGTTCTGATACCAACTGTGACATCCCCATTTTCACGGCCAGAAAAGACCGATTTTGTTTATACTTTGTTTGAAAATCAGAGTAACATTTTAAATAAAAGTGTTGCGGAATTTGTCCCAAAACAAAATATGATAAAGGTTTATCAAAAGCATTTCCAAAGAAATGTATTTCATTAAAAGACTTGGGATGTCATGTTCGATACAAATCAAAAGCATAAACACTACAATATAAGCCTTACTACATTATTTCATATTTACAGGCCTATATCTATAATCCCTCATCCAACACATCACATCTATGCTCGAACGCCACTACCTGTAATACATGAAACTGAATGGGTCAAGCTTGAGAGCCTGGTGAGCACATAGGGTTTTCAACCCACAATAAATAAGTTTATTAATTTCATCAATAATAAACAACCCCGTTATCCATTCCCGTTATCCTCACATTACATCCCTAAACACCTATCATAAGGGACGTAGCCTAAGGATCATCATCGGGATGGACACTACTTCTAAGGGGATTCCTCAGCAATAAATGTCCTTAAGGCAACCATGTGAGGGATGGAGTACACCGGTGAACGCATCGTTCACAAAAACCTACAGGTTGCGAGCCTGCTAGAGTTCCACTGGACTGTCTAGAAGAGTCCGTGGTCGTCATCCATACTCCACTAGATGACAGAATCAGCAACGTCAACATCGAGGCCTCTCATCATTTTACATCACCTATTACATCTACCCATGTTTTAACCCAACATTTTCGTAGATATAAAATACATATACAGTTTAAATCATTGAAAACATGTATAAAAACGTTCATCCAACATAGATAGCAAATATTCAGATAATATGCACACATAACACGTAATTTATATAAAATACTTTATATCTATCTGTAAGCTGAAAGTGACTATGCACTCACCTGAAAAGGTGGTGATTCTGCACTTGGACAGCGCTTCGATACTCTCAAAACAATTTTCCTTCGATAAAACCTAGTATCAATACCATTAGGGTTTAGTCTAACAATAACCGCGACTATTTAATAGTCTGACTATTATTACTATTATATAAGCGTTAAATTACACTCAATATAAATCATAATAATAGCCTAAATAATTATTTTAAGGACCTAATAACACTACTATAATTATTTGAAAGCTATATTAAAAATTGCGTAAGCATAGCTCACTTACAGCGGATTTTAAAGAAAACTGGGCTTTGCTCGGAGCAGCGTTTCCGAAACCGAAAGACCTTTTTTCTTGGGACTCCGGAGCCTCAGGGCTTCCTTAGGGTGCTAGGGGATCACCTAGGCTTAGGGGAGGGTTAAAACTCTTAGAGAGAGAAAGTAATTTAGAGATAGAAATGAAAATGTGTGAAAAACTCGGAATGGCTCGCATGTTATTTATAGGCCGGAGGACTTCGGATTATGCTGGGTGTACGGCTCGGATAAGGCCACCAGCTTGGATCCATTTGTCTTCGTACGTCGGATGGATAAGGGCGAGGGTACGCGGGGCGTACCGACTTCGGACTCGGGGTGTATGCGAGGGTGACGTGTCATCCATCCGAAGCGAGGCGTGATCAGCAAGCGACGGTCCATATCATGCCACGTCATCAATCGAGTAACAAGCTTCGCAAATTCAAGTCTAAACTTTAAAATTCGTAACTTTTGCGTACGAGCTCTGTTTTCTACGTTCTTTATATCCACGTGAAGGTGGGAACGTACTCTACAACTTTTGTTTAGACTCCGTCGGCTAATTTTGACTTTATTTTAAAAGTTATATTATTAACAGACCGGAACACGATTGGTCCGTTAAAAATTCATAACTTCTTCATCCGACGTCCGTTTTGTTTTGTGTTTTTATCGTTATGCTACTATTAACGAGACCTTCGATTCTCATTTAGTTTGTGTCAGCTAAAAACCGCTCGATCTAATATTCGAATTTCGGGTTGTACACTGCTAAGCCGAAACTTCGAAAAATCATAACTTCTTCATACGAAGACAGATTTGGGCGTTCTTTTTATGGACGCTCTCGGTTTAACGTATTCTACTACTTTTGTTTAGATTGCTAAGGTTGAATCTCGCTCTATCGTAAATTCACTATTTACGCTTTCTGGTATCGTGTCGGTTCCGTCGCGAAACTTCGACTGGTCATAACTTCATTATAACTCGGATTTCGGCGTTCTTTATATCCCCGAAATCCTTGTTTCGACCACTACAACTTTATGTAAAGATATTGGGATTATATCACAATTTAGTTTTGACGCTTCTTTTTATTCTTTATTAATTATACATTTATAATTAAATAATAAGCACATAAATACACATAATTCACATAATACTCAAATATTTCATCTTTATTGCTTCAAAAAGAGTTACAATAGTTGACCTAGACTATTACATTGTCGTAAATGCTTACCCCCAAAAACCCAGGCATTACACTTGCATCTCAGGCAGAGCTAGACGATACAATGCCTTGGTTATCTGAGTCGCACTAGCCATCAAATCAATCCAGAACTCTACCTGCGTCTTGGGTGGCACCCAAAGCAACTCCTCTGGAAAAACATTGGGAAAATGTCGCACAATAGCTATTCTGCTCAACTCTATCGTGGTCTTCAACCTTGAATCCGCGATATAAGCAACAAACCAGGAACAACCCTGCTGAAGAAGTCTCCTAGCTGTTGCATCCGAACAGAGATCTGGCGCATGCGAGGCTCTCTCTCCATGAATAACCTTTACTCCCCCACTTGGGGTTCGAAATCTCACTAGCTGCTGCTCACAATCAATTACGGCCCCATTGGGCCCCAACTACTCTATCCGCATGATCACTTTTTAATCCCCTCAAACAAATCGGTACCAAATCGATAGAAAACCTCTCGCCGAACATGTTCAATATGTTCCTTTGAAATACCATCGTAGCACTCACAATGCGATCATCAGTAATTTCCACCTCAATATTGGAAGCCAAAGTCCCAAGAGCATCTCGAAACTTCTTGTTGATTGCAAGAGATACAAATGATCGGGTAGCCCCCAAATCAAAAAGAACATGAGCCGACAATCCATTGACCAAAAACTACTCAGGCCTCCTATGTGGTCAACAGAAATGCCCTGCTCTTCATCGCAGGGGCCTCAACCTTGATCGGGCGGCCATCCGTAATCCTCATTGTGGCGGGCGCAAGCGCGACCACTGCTGCTCCAGACAACCTCGAACAATCGGCCTTTTTATAACCGGACTGGTTGCAGTGAAAACAAATCAAGCCCTTCCTGGGGTAGTCCCTGCTCATGTGGCCCGACCAGCCACATGCGTAACATGTCGAGCCTGCTACCCGACAGGCTCCACTGTGCGAGTTGCCAAAATTGGCACAGTGGCCCCGACCCTGCTGGCCTTTATTTGGAGGATTGGAGGTCTTGGGCTTCTTAGTCTGGCCCACTACCTTCTGAACCTGATCATGCTTCCCCTTCGTTCGGAGCTCTAATTCAATTTCCTGCTCCCGGGCCTCCTCCACCATGTCAATCAGGGTCTTGCACCCCGAAAAGCTCACGAACTCTCATATATCATCCCTCAACAAGGAATGATACCTCGTTTTCTTCATTTCCTCATCCGCAACGTACTGCGAAACCAACAGTGCTCTCTCTCTCTCTCTGAACATGGCAGTGATCTCCGCCACGGTCTCTATGGTCTGGTGAAGGTCTTGGAACTCCCTCACTAGACGCTGCACCTCAATGGCTGGTGCAAACTCCTGATCAAACCTCCACTCAAACTCCTCCCATGATATCTCAGCCACACCCAACGATCCTACCTTGCGGGTAATCTTTTCCTACCTATCTCGTGCCCGATCCCTCAGCACACAGGATGCGAACCTCACCTTTTCCGCCTCCGGGTAAAAGCCTGTGCGTTGGGCATTCTCCATGTCGGCAACCCAGTGGCGACTAGTGATTGGGTCCTTAACCCCAAAGAACTCAGGCGCACCACACACCTTGAACTCCTGAAATGAGGTAGTTCGAGTCCCAATCTGACCCACAGTAATCTCAGCTTGAGAAGTCCTGAGCCGCTCCTTCATAATCTCCATGATCCTCTCCTTGACGGTTCCAAAGATCATCGGGGTAGCGTCAAGGATGCCGCTAGTAATCTCAGTAGTGATAAGCACGCGTAGCCTCTCATCAATTGGCTCTACACCAGAGCCTCAACCTGATCCTGATCCTGATCCTGATCCCGAACCCGAACCTCCTCGCATAATCATCACCATCCTCAAATGAAAAATATAACATAAAGAGCAATGGATAAGGATGTTAAAAGGGATTCCTCCTCACCAAACTCCTTAGACCTTCCCGGTTTGTTCTTTTTCGGGTACAGGTCCTATGCTTTCAGTAATATGGTCCCAATACTACCTTCCACACCTACCTGTACCTTCCCAAAGAGCATACCTAATACCTGTAGTTCACCCAACCACAGATGAACATGACCCACAAAACACATCACAAACTCAGATCCTAGACTATTCTAGGATTTCTCTATCCTCACCGAACCAGAAATCTGAATTAATCATCACAGGTTGTCATATGCATGCAAGTTATACACAAATAGAATCACACAGACTGTCAAATAAAGCTTCTACCCAAAAACCACTACCATACAAGGAAAAGGAAATAAGGCAGAATTCATCATTTTAGGGCTATGCAATCCTAGACATGTACAATTTTGAAACCATACACTTAGCAAATAACCAAGACAATCATATATTTCTAGCGTGGCTAATACATTGGGAAAACTTACTTGAGCCCGGCCAATTTCGCGCATTGCACTCTCCTCTTTACTTAAGAAAACCGTTTTTAGATGCAACACTGTGGGAACAATATGAACAAACTTTACTAAATAGCAAGATCTAAAGAAACATTCATCAAATCTAAAGCTTTATACATCTTGGAGGTTGCTAGAGGTATGCAAATCCCAGATCTACAAATATTTGGCACTTCCTAGTACACTCCAAAGATCTCATTCCTTCAAGAATAGATACACAACACTCAAAAAGGCGAAAATCTCACCAAGGAAAGTTAGGGTTTGCAAGCAGGCCATTTAAAAGATGGAGGTTGAAGGTAAGGGAGGGCTTAGGGTCATAATGTCCTTTAGATAGGCTCCAAACCCTAAAAATTAGGGTTTGAGATCTACGTAAGTTTGCCCAGCATACTCATATATATGCCTATCGTATTCAAGAGGATCCACAACATCTTTTAATGGGCTACGCACGGCGTACTGGTAAGGTACGCCCCGTATAAGGAATGCATTTGTAATATATTTTTTTATAATTATGGTCAAAATTGAGAAGTACCTGGTACACAGGTGTTTCTCCGCAATACAATGTATAGTAAGAAAAGTTACCTCGCAGACTAGTAGATAATCCATATAACTCACTCGAAATTAGGAACTGGTAATATGAGTCACCTATACAACCAACATAAGCCAAACCTCAATCTATATCCCCCAAACCCTCAATTTAACCAAAAGTCAACATGATCAAAATGTCAATGGTCAAAGTGCACCAGACTTCATAAGAGCGTTTCGTACTCACTACGGGACATAACAGTTGAGCCCTTTTAGCAAAACCAAATTACAACAAGAAACACTAAAAAGTTCCCCACTTTTAGGAAAAGTGCATCATGCTTTGGGTAATTTTTCAATGACTTGTGTCTTAATTCGTGAAAACGTGGCTCCAACTTCTAGATCTGAACTCCCATTATACCCTAATGGATAAAGCTTCCTGCTGTATATATTGATATAAATCCAAATCCACAAGATCTAAACTCGAACATCTAAAAGCGGACAAAAGACAACCTAGTTTGCATGGCCAACAGAACAAGCTCCAAGATGCCAACTTGTTAAGATAATAAACCCAAATTTCACATGCGGAAATGATAATCACACAATTGACATGATATGATTTGAGTGGTTAACAGATATATTCGATCATGGTGATAAGTTACAAAAAGGGATCTAGATCTTGTCTACATAAATAACTCAAATCATTATTTTCTTTGACTAAATCTCTCAAGCACATTCTATAATTGATATGGCATTCACTATATATAGAGTTGTATGTGCAAGTCTCTCTATCTTTCTCTATTTCTTTCTTCTCTCTCTCTCTCTCTCTCTCTTTCTCTCTCTCCTACACACACTCACTCACACGTACACACACAAGTGAAAAGGTATAAATCCCACATGTCTAAATGGTTCTTACAAGTCTTCTCTTTGACATCCTCCATAAAGAACTTTGCGTCCAACATTCTCTCCTCAAAGTTTGGAATGGATGACAAGACTCTAAAACCGAATCAACTACTAGCAAATAAGAAATCCATCTGTGACATCATAACAAGAAGCAATGGTAAAGAAATCCAAAAACTCCAACCTTATGTGTTCATTAAGCAATGATGGGCTCTAGGATATGTAACAATGTAGAAAAGCTCCAAAGGTATTAATCAACTCGAGCTATCGAAAGTAATCCCAAAGATATGTCTTTGTAGTGAAAACACATAAAAAATTCCCACTTCGGATCAAGTATTGTGAATCACTTCTATGCTCCTCAAATCTTTTTAAGAACACCCCCTCAACATCACATCGGTCTACAGAATAATCATGAAGAACATTCACTAAAGGAATGAAGATCCAAAAATGTGATGTAATAAATCAAGATCAAGATTTCAATCAAATTTGATCAAGAAGAACCAAAATCGAGTAAATAACTTGCATAGGCAGTCTCAAAAAATAAACACTAATATGCTCATCGAGACTCCAAAACTCGACTTCAATAATTCTTTTTCAAGCTTAATTAAAAATCATCATGTTGAAAAGGCGCAATATTCCTTTTAATGCGCATACTAAATTCTCCCTCTTTTTATAATCAAAATATGATTATAAAACCTTTAAATGGGCATGAGAATGTACTAAAAGCGGTTATATCAACGATATACTCCCCCTCGACAAGTGGAATAAACGTGAAGCTTCAAATTCAAAAGAGTCAAAAAGATAAGCAATTTTCGAAATTTTGACTTTTCGGACCTCCTTAGACTTAAATTGGAATCCATTATGTGCTGTTCACCTAAAAGATATTTGCAAAAAGTAAGATTTAATCACCTCAAACAATAGCCCTTGAAATCTATGAACTTTTCCAACTTTAGACTAAAACTGAAAATTTGTCTAATCTTTGGGGACCAAATGTGTAAAATTGATGACTTCTTCCTCAATTTTTTACTGTGAAATGAATAGAAGCTGCGACACAGAACCGATTGTGAAAGCCAGCAACTACGAGACCCATTCAAATTGTGAGACCAGAAATTGTTCGATATTGTGAGAACCAATTATAATATTATAATTGAGACACACAAACTGCGACACATCGTGAGACCTTTACAGTTTTTGTATTAGATCAGAACACATGACTTACATTCCGATCACCATTGTTCTATTTCATTTTCACTTTCTTATATTTTGCATTATTTCCAAACACAACGTTGATTCTGATTTTGATTTTATCAGCTGACCAAATCGTTAATTAATTTGATGTGATTCGGAACAACACAAATTAACCATCGACTTATGCCACACAAATCATTCCTAACACCAAATCAACCATTCACCGAACAATTTTGTAATATTCCAAAAATCAAACTAAAATTTTTATTTTTCATAAAGATCTCAAACACCATAATTATTTACAAAACATTGTTTTAAAAGCATAAGTCATAAATTAGAATGTCTCAAAATCCAATAACATAAAAAATTGAACGAATGTGTACAATCACGCCTTTGATTTTCCCCGATCCACTGAAATACCTGAAACTATATGACAACTTAGTGGGTTCCCCAAATATACCACAAACAACCATACAACAAAAACATGTATACATGATCTTTCAGTATAACTGGACCACCTCCTAGGCCTACAGACTATCTAGACCGCTCTCAGGGTCTTCGACCTGACTGGACCGCTTAGCAGGCCTTCAGTCTATCCTGACCGCCGTGGGTGTCTTCACCTTCAGTACCAACTGGTCCGCCTCAAGCCCTCAACCGAACAAACCATAACACGTCTACATACAATATCATACAATAATCAACAAACACAGGTAGTCTAGATCTACCAGTCTAATTAGGGTGAGCGCGGTGCAGTTCGATACGGTTATTGGCCAAAACCTCACCACTAACTGCGAATGCGATTAATCCATTTTCAAAAGCGCTTGGTGCAGTTATATTTGTGGTGCGGTCAGGCGGTTATCGTCCGCTGCGGTTATTATTATTATTATTATTATTATTTTTTGTATTTCGGTTATTAACCACATGAATTTGATGCGGTTATTTTATGTGGTTTTTATCTACCATTTAGAGTTCAAATGGTTTTAAGAGTTCAAACATATTACTTGTAATAAAAAAAACAAACATAAGATCTAAGACAATTAACTTAAATCACAAACAACTAATATCTTAAAAACGTCAAATCATGTGACAAGTGTCAATTTCCGATCAAGTCAAAGTCAAATAAAGTCAACAGGTCAAACTGGTTAACCCAACTAACCCTCGTATATCAGGGTTTACATTATGTGACCATTGTACAACTCGCTATTTTAATAAGAAGTTATCACTTGGAAAGTTCGTACATTCAGAAATTCTAAACCCTAATCGGGGTAAGTGATGAAACTATTCGATAAAACATTATTCCATACCCCTTGAGGGCATATAACCATCATAACGAAGCTTAACGGGGTGTACGAACCTTGCGTTCCAAAGCTAAACATCCAAAAAGGTCACAAACAAAGTCTCTATCAATCTTTATTTATCAATCTCTCTCTCCCAAATCTCTCCCACATCTCTCCAAGTATGTGAAATCTCTCCCACATTTCTCCAAGTATGTGAAATCTCTCCTAAATCTCTCCAAGTATGTGAAATCTCTCCCAAATCTCTCCAAGTACCTTCTTAGTCCTGAACCTCTTGTTGAGGAACCCTGAACCTTCTTACTTCGGATTTTTAGCATGCTCCAGACAATTTTTAAAACAACCCAAAATACGACCCATTTTTTTTTTGTTTTAATATTACTAAAAAATCAAATCATCGAGTATCATATATAATTAAAACTATGGAATGAGTAACTCAAATGTCATAGTAACTGTGTCAAACAAAACAGTATCAATCATAACAATATCCAAAATAAGCTCCCAGGATAAAACTGAAGTTGTGGTGTATACGATGCCATCATCCCGAGCTCTTCCTTTTGCTAGCGGACGTACCTGAAACCAAAACTAAAAACTATAAGCACGAAGCTTAGTGAGCTCTCCCAAACTACCACATACCGTATAATAACTCATAAGCAACTATTGGGCCTTGCCCACTGCATCAGACCGGAGTCCCGAAATTGCATCGGACCGAAGTCCAGAACTAACCAGGGCCTTGCTCTCTGCATTAGACCGAAGTCTGGAAATTGCATCGGACCGAAGTCCGGAACTAACTGGCACCTTGTCCCCTGCATCGGACCAAAGTCCGGAACTAACTGCATCGGACCGAAATCTGGAACTGACTGGGACCTTGTCCCCTGCATCGTACCGAAGTCCGGAAACTGACAGAGTATAACATAGCATAGCATAAACATATCAACTAGCATAAACACAAATAATGCGTGCTGCATCGGACCGAAGTCCGGAACACATAACACAAAGACATGCTTGAATCACAAAGAAATCAAGCACACTGAACTACTACATCGGACCAAAGTCCGGAACTACTGCTAACTAGACCGGTCGGCATTGTGCCCGTAGACCCGTTCCTACTGGAAGGAAAACTCACCTCGGAACAACAAGGGTTCGAGTTTTAATACCTCAATATGCTCTGAATTGACCCCCAAAAGCCTGGATCTTCTTCTTCTCCTTTGGATCCTCCTTCCTTCTACTTCCAAAACTTCAAAGAGCACAAAACACTCAAGGTTGCTTAAGGAATTGCTAGGGTTTCGTATGGGACTCTTTGTAGGTGAGGGAGGTCGGTCCTGGGGCACATAAGATGTTTAAATAGGGTGTAAACCCTTGAGATTAGGGCTTCATCCAGACAGGCGTACTCGCCGAGTCCCATCATATGGACTCGCCGAGTAGCCAACTTAAATCGCATGCAAATCCCGACTCTACTCGACGAGTCGGGCTACAGACTCGTCGAGTACCCCATAAGAAAAGAAAATACTTAATTTAAATTACATACCAGAAATGGGGCGTTACAATTTCGCATCCTCTCTTAGCTTCGGAACTCCTTCGCTTCAGAATGTAGCTCCGGAATGCTTCGCTTCGGACCGGCTCGCAGGCGATAGGAAGGCTTCACCGAAAAGCCTCGCATCTTGGAAGAACAAGTCCCGCTCCGGAAATTCAAGCCGACTTCGGAACCCTCCGGTCCGGACCTCCGTAATTGAGCATGTGACTTCGGAATGCCCCAGATGACTCTGGATTTTTGCTAAGAAGCTTTAGAACTCCCCTAAGCACTCCGGAAACCTCGCAGGTTCGCACCCTTCTCCCGGTTTTCGACCACTTTTGTGTTTTAAGCTCGTTTTCATGATTTTCGAGTGGGATTTTCACCCAAACTTATATTTTGACATATAAGACCATATATATATATATATATATATATATATATATATATATATATATATATATATATATATATATATTTAATCACATTTGGGAGGATATCTCAACTTAAGAACAATATCTAGTGGGTAAGATATTGAGATAGAGTGATGCTCTTTCCATGAAGCATCACTCAAGTTAACCCCTATACCCACATACGACAACCGTCAGTCACTATTCATCCATACCTATTCAACTATTTGTCCTCTCACACCTCTCCTCCAGCTGGTATCTTGATCAAAGGATGGAAACTCCCATCTCTTCTTCCACTTTACTCACTCTCTCACCAAGAAACAAACACCTCTATCTCATTTCCCTCGCCAGGAACTCGAGACTCCAAGGATGCCTTTGAGCTTTTCACCCTCATTCAGTAAGTATTCTCATCCTACCTTGAAACATTATTCACTCCTTCACTCAGATTATGAATCTCTCATAACAAGGGTCATGATATTTGTTACTAGATCTTCAAATCCTCAAGTATCTCCCAAGTGTTCTTGACTTGGAAACTCATTTTCTTCATCATAAATCTACTGAAATCAGACAACGTGAGTTCATACCCCCACATTTTCTTTGTTTTCTTCGAGTTTTATGGGGACAATACAAGTTAAAACACCAACAACATAACTAAACTCAAACATCAGCTTTCAACAGAAAAGTTAATGTTCATTCACAAACTGTTTTGAACATCTTAAACTTTTTAGTTTTCAAAACTGTATTAGGTGCAAATAGTTCAGGTTTATACTTTTAAAATGACTACTTGCACATGTCCATACGATTTTTCTACAATTTATGGTGATTTTTACAATACTGTCTATCACTGTAGCTACGAATTCGGACCTGTGTGTGAATATGAACATTTTCACACCAGTTAGGGGCTTCTAAAAATCATAATAAAATTTGTGAACAAACTAGACACATTTTCTAAACTCTTAGTGTTTATGGATCTAGTTTTTGATTTTGTATGATTTTTCTGTGATTTTTCAAAATCAGTGTAGAAATGGTAAAAACGAATTTACAGGTTACAACTTTAATAACACTTTGTAACATTTTGAACAAAGGGTAAATCTTTGATGGCTTCGTATTTTGCATGTGTTTTTCTGTTGGGATATAATTATATGACAGAGAAATGTCCACTAAATTGTAAGAGCTCTTTATTATTACAATTAATGCATGATGAGGCATAGTAAACATAGTTATGTTTTGCTACATATTCTACTTACAGAGAAAAAGGAATACTATACATTACAAACATATTGATAAAATATAATAGGTATTGTTTATGTTACATATACATTACGAAAGAGTACATTTCTACAAAAAGGGGATTTCAATTTCACACTATGTAAATCTGTTAATGAATAAATTTGTGAGACATTCGCTTCACGCTACTTCCAAAGTAGCGCAACAAAAGTCCTTTAGTTATAACCATAATCTCTTGTAGGGAGAGTGTGATAGTTGTGTATAGATCTATATTGGGTTTGACAAACCCACACCTTAGCTGCATGCAACAGCTAGACCGGCAGATCTGGGGTGACAAATGTCGTTAACATTCCGACGCCTGAAGTACGTCGTATACAAGGCCAACTAAGTTATAGTATGGTTATAATAACTCACATGGGGTATTAACAAACACAAAATTTATGGGATTTCCATTTAAACTAACAAGTTTATGTCGATTTAAACTTGCATGATTTACAATTTTATATGGAAAAATACTAGTACACTATTAGTCTTGGCATTTAAGACTACAATACATTTTAAAAGGGAAAATATTGAATTTTCTGGAACAAATATTACTTTTACAAGGAAGGTTTTCAACATTTCATTCAAAAAGCTTATGAACTCACCAACTTAATTGTTGACACTTTTTCAAAACTACTTGTATTCTCAGGAAATCAGTAAAACATGTAAACAACGGCTTTTGAGGATGGAACACTAAGGTGTCAAACATTGTATTATGTCAACATAATGCAATTGATTTAGAAACATGTAAACTTATACTATGATGTAACTTTTTTAATTATATTTATGTTGATAGTTTGTACTTTGAGCACTATTATACTCATTGTTGTGATACTATATATGAACTCCTCCACCCCCGGACGTTTCTGCCATCCTTGGTTTGGGGGTGTGACAAATTGATATCAAAGCATTGTTTATAGTGAATTTAGTATATAAAACCACATAAGATATACAAACTATAAATGCATTGGGACTAAAAGTCTCTAATTAAACATTTTTCAAATGACTATACTTTTAGAAATGAAATAGTTCCTTGATAAAAAGCATAAGTACATGCATGCATGCCGGTATAGTGGCACATCTTGGAGAAATTACGAAAAGTAAAAATGGGTGAGTTGTACACTAACATTATGCCTTGGGATATGTAATCAAGTCTAGGAGGAATATAGCCTGATCAACTATATTCGTCCAAGAAGTGACTAGCATATGTCGGGGGATAGTTGTAGTGAGAAACAAGTCCATTAACCTACCAACCCTAATACGAGAACTGCAATTAGAAACAAATAAATATTTAAAATATTATAGGAGTATTTTATGTTACTAGGAGTACAAATATTTTTTTTATTTCGAGCCTCTTACACCCCTATTCTGGTATAGGCGACATGGAAGGATTCCACCTACCTAGAGACCCGTACTTCCCTAATGAGGGAAACGCTGGGTAGCTCGAGGCAGAACCCGAGGAGATGATCGAGGAGGATCCTGATCCTGAAGACGACCCTGAAGAGGACCTAGAGGAAGAAGAAGAAGAGGAAGAAGGAGTAGAAGAAGAAGAAATGGAGGAAGACGAAGAAGAGGATCCCGAAGTATGTGACCCTCTCCCTTCACATGCTCCTGCAAGGGACTATCCAGGATCGATTCCCCAATGGGGAACGAGCTTGGGTTTGTGGAGCTAGGAACAAGGCCAACCCCACCCGTACGACAACAATAGAGGTTTCTACAACCTCGATAGAGGGGGATCGGCCGACAGTGCCCTCCTTGTCATTATCCACCGCATCGCTCGACATGATCAGCGGATTCGGGCATCCGCCAAACAGATCATGGAGTTGGTGTGACAGCGGAAGTTACAGTAGCCCACTTTCGGCGCCTGGACCAGGATCACGACCACACCAAGAATCAAACTGACGTCCTACAGCGGGAAGCTGCCATTACTCGGAGTGAAGCTCGAGAGTACCGGGAGCGTCAGGCCGAGATGGAGAGACGACTGACGGCAATGGAGCGTCAGGCAGCAGAGGATAGGGAGGAGATCAAGGCAATGCGGGCACTCATAGCCGCCTTGTAGGGACCACTAAATGCCACCTGCCACGAGTAGTGCTTACACTACTCACATTTTGTAATAAACTAGGTTTACGAGTATGCATTGGTGCTACTCTTTCTTGCAAGTAGGTTCGACCCTGCGTCTAAGTGATTACACTATTTGAGGGGTCGTTATGCTGTCAAAATTTCTTCTACATTGATGTAATGTAGACATCCTATGAGGTCAGATTTTCTTAAGCAACGTGTACTAAATTTATATCAATGAAATTGAATTGCATTTTATTTTGTTGGATATTTAGCATGGGAACTCATAACTCGATAATACAAACAATTTGCAAATGATAACTCTAAAATTCTTAAGGTGTACCTCGAGGTTATGTGTAATTAAGGGATGATCGACTAAGAAATGGTGTGTCCACCTTAGGACCTGTTCCTTGTTTGTTGTGGACTTAGGACAGACTCATTAGGTTCAACGGTTTATCAAAACTTAATTACATGCAACTGGCGTATGTCGACAGAATGTTAGGAGTGGATCAAGCACGAAGTAGAACACAAGTGTTCGGTTGCGTCACTATTACTAAATTCATAAGTTTAATTGTATAAACTTTATTTATGAATTGCTTTCAAATACAATAAATTTGGGACGTAATAACGATAATGTAGCTCAAATAACACCCAACTCGTCCTTACTATTAAAGACTTACCAAGGTTTTTGTTAATTATTGGCAGAATTATGCCACAAAAAAATCCCAGACCTACTTGAAATGATCCACCCTCTCCGCCAACGTCTCCACCACCACCTCCGCAATTCGACCCTGCCATGTTTCAAGCTGCCATAATAGCAGCATTAGTGGCTGTAATGTCGCAAATAGGTATGAATGGTGTCGATGGTTCTAGATCTGGTGATACACACTCTAATCAAAAGGACAGTACGGGGCGTACGAAAGAATGTTCTTACAAAGATTTCATGAATGCCAAACCCGATTCTTTCAATGGAAGCGAGGGCGTCGTCATACTAATGCAATGGTTCGAGAGGACCCAAGTAGTCTTCGAAATCTGTGCTTGCCCCGAAACGAGCAATGTCAAGTATGCAGCATTCACTTTCATCGGTAGAGCTCTCACTTGGTGTAATGGCCGAGTTAAGTCATTTACTCCCATAGTGGCTAACTCCATAAGATGGGTAGACTTGAAAGATTTGATGCTAAAGGAGTATTGCCCGAGGGGCGAGATGCAAAAACTTGAAGAGCAAATCTTGAATCTCAAGATGTTGGGCATTGACCTTGAAACTTATATTGCCCGATTCAATAACCTAGCACTCCTTTGTCCGGCTATGGTCACTCCAGAAGTGAAGAAAGTGGAACGATACCTCTGGTGATTATCATCCCAAATTCAAGATAGTGTGTTGGCCTCAAGACCCACTACTTTTGACAGTGCCAAGGAATTGACACAACAACTTATCGATCATAAGGCCAACCATGGTACTGTAACCACCGCCCCTGATCAAACAAGAGGGGGAACCAATAAAAGGAAATTTTTGAGTAACAAAAAGAAACAGTCGAGACCAGACTCCGCCAAGAAGCAACAGACGGTTGTTGTTCATGCTGCTACCACTCCTGCCACTCCAACACCATTAAGGAAATATGTTGGAACCCTTCCCAAGTGCAACAAGTGCAACTTCCACCACATCGGTGCTTGTCGGGAAATGTACTGCAATAACTGCAACAAGAAGTGTCACACCCCCAAACCAAGGATGGCGGAAACGTCCGGGGGTGGAGGACTTCATGTATAGTATCATAACAACATTTGCAACAGTGATTAAAGTAAACACAACCAACATATGTATAATTGAAAGAGTTACATCATTGTATGAATTACATGTTTCCAAATCAATTACAATATGTGGACAAAAATATAAAATGTTTGACGCCTTAACGTCCCATCCTCAAAAGCACTTGGTTACCTGTTTAGTGATTTCCTGATAATACAAGTTGTTTGAAATATGTGTCAACACAAAGGTTGGTGAGTTCATAAGTTTTTATATGAAATTATGAAAACCTTTTCTTGTAAAAGTAGTGTCAGTTCCAGAAAATCCAATATTTTCATTAATGTGTAAATGTAGTCTTAAAACCCAAAGACCGGAACGTACAAAATAATTTGTCATATTTATAGTAAAACCATGCAAGTTATATAGACATAAACTCGTTTGATTTCAATGAAGTCCCCATAATTTCTATGTTTGTTAATACTTAATGTGAGTTATTATAACCATGCTATGACCTAGGTGGCCTGAAACGACGTTCTTCAGGTGTTGGAAATGTTATGACATTTGTCACCTGAGACCTGCCGGTCCAGCTATTGCATGCAGCTCAGGTGTGGGTTTGTCAATCCCAATATAGATCTATATAGAACTATCACACACTCCCTCCAGGAGACTCTGGTTACAATATAGGACTTATTGGTAATATGAAGCGAATGTCTCACACAAGTCATTTACGAATTTACGTGTAATGTAATGAAAATCCCATTTGTATAAATGTACTCTTTTTGTATGAGTGTGTTATGTAATGTATCTTAAACATAGTTTATCAAAACATGGGTAGTAGTGGTAATGTACGTAAACTATACTTAACATAGTTATTCGAATGTTTGTATGTTATGGATGCATTTTGATTATAACAAATTATTATCTTCTATATATATATATATATATATATATATATATATATATATATATATATATATATATATATATATATATATATATATATATATCAAAATTCATTTGTTAACTGATGCATGTCTATATACTAAGACAAAATGTCATTTATTTGCAATAACATATATTCACATAAAGATATACACCTTGCTCAACATGTTACAAGGTGAAATGAAATTGATAGCATTTTTCTGTTGTTAACATTTTCTTTTACTGTTCTTAGAAAATTTATAGAAAATTTATAACAGGTTCAAATCAGAATCCGTAAATTCTCGAAGTTTGGAAAACATGTCTAGTTTGTTCACAAATTTTCTCATGATTTTTAGTGGTCTCCAACACGTGTGAAAACGTCCATAATCACACACTGGTCCGGATTGGTTCTTGAAATGATAGACAGTTTTGTAAAAATCACCATAAATCGTAGAACAATCTTGTGGAGATTTGCAAGTAGTCATTTTAAAGCTAAGAACTGGAACTACTTGAAACTAAAACAGTTTTGAAAACTAAAATGTTTACGTTGATCAAAACAGTCCGTGAATGGAGCCCAACTTTTCTGATGAAAGCTGTTAGAAGAACTTAGTGGTGTTCTTGGTGTTTTGACTTGTATTCCCCCCTTTAAAACTTAAGAAAGCATGAAAATATAGGGGTATGAACTTACCTTCTGTGATTTTAGTAGATGGATGTTGAAGGAGAGAAGTGTTCAACTCAAGAACACTTGAAGGATTACTTGAAGATTCGAGAATCTAACACAATAATGATGGAGATTGTGCAAGGAATCAATGATTTGAGTAAAAGGAAATGTAATAACCATGAGGGTGATAATACATACCAAATGAAGGAGAAAAGCTGCAAAATGCCTTGGAAATCTTGAATTTGTGTGAGAGAATTTGAGAGAAAATTGGGTTTGATCTTTGGTGGAAATGAGAGAAGTGAGTGGAAATGAGGAGAGAGAGAGAGAGTTGTTCCAGCTCTAAAACGTGGGAATGACTGGAAAAATGATGAGAAAGTACCTTGACATGACCAAGGTATGGTGGGTGGAGTGGCTGGCCATAGAATGGGTGAGGGGGGGGGGGGGGGTTGCTTGTGGCAAAAAGTAAAGCAAGGTGAACACTCCTCCTCAATTACTCCAACCACTAAATCCTGGAGAAGATTTGAATTAAAAACATGATTAATTAAGACATATGGGTCTTAATATGTTAAAATAAAGTTTTGGGTGAAAATACCGCTTTAAAATGATGGGAAAACGGGCTTAAAACGGAATCTGGGTCGAAAACCGGATAGAAAAGAGGAAAATCCGAAGTCTGGCGAGGGTTGGGTGATCAGGAGCCTAAATCCAAAGTGGCATTGGTCGCATGACTGCGGTCCGAGGAGAAGAGAGGCTGCGGATCCGAGCTGCTACCGCAGGCGGCTTTGTCCGAAGGAAGACCGAAGGCGAGGTGGCTGCGGGCTTGACGGCTGTGGCTTCGGGCTTCGGCTTGGTGGCTGCGGCTGGATGGCTGCGGCTACCCAAGGACCTCAGTTCAGGTTGCTTCCGGTCCAAGAGGGTTCGGCCCTAAGAGGCTTCGGCCCTATAAAGGGGGTTTCGGGTCTTTTGGGGGATTTTATCTGTTCTAACCCCGTTTTAAGCAATTTTTGACCAAGTTAAGGGTCGGGATGACCCGAATGATTACGAAATGTTACGGAACTTTTGAGAGGGATTTGGGAGAGATTCCATATTCATGGAGAGATTTGGGAGAGATTCCACATTCTTGGAGAGATTTGACATACTTGGAGAGATTTCGCATACGAAGAGAGATTTGGGATAGATTCCACATTCCTGGAGAGATTTGGGAGAGATTTCTAATATAGAGAGATAGAGTGAAAGAGATTTAAGAGAGGTTCCATTTATGACCTTTTTGACTATCCGGCTTCACAACGCAAGGTTCGTAAACCCCGTTAAGCTATGTTTTAGTGTCCTACACACTCCCGATGAGGGTGCAATAGTGTTTTTATCTCTTTGGTTCATTTTTTAGCACTATCAAGCTTAAGGAAAATTAAACACATGAATTTTCCAAATGATGTTTTCACATTAAAAAAATTGTGAGCTGAACAGTAATTACACAATGTAAACCCTAATATACAAGGGTTAACTGAGTCGGACGGTTTGACTCTTTGGCTTTACTTGACTTTGACTTGACCCGAAATTGTCACATCATCTCCCCGTTAGAGGGAATTTCGTCCCGAAATTGACGTTTTGGTTGGGACTTCAAGAGTATGGGAAAAGATGCGGGTATTTTTGTTTCATTTGATCTTCGCGTTCTCAGGTGAACTCAGGTCCTCGTTTAGCGTTCCAACGGATCTTAACGATGGGTTTACGACTTTGTTTCATTCTTTTGATCTCTCGATCCATGATTTTGACTGGTTCCTCCACGAAGTAGATGTTTTCGTTAACTTCGATTTCGTCAAGTGGTATTACGAGTGTCTCGTCAGACAGACACTTCTTTAAGTTCGATACGTGAAATGTGGGATGTACGTTATTAAGTTCTTGTGGTAATTGGAGTTTGTACGCCACGGGACCACTCCTGGCAAGGATTTCAAACGGTCCGATGTACCTCGGGTTTCGTTTCCCACGTTTACCGAAATGTATCATTCCTTTCCAAGGGGAAACTTTCAGTAGTACCCGATCTCCGACCTGGAATTCCAAGGGTTTGTGTCGTTTATCCGTATGACTCTTTTGTTGGTCGCAATTCGCTTTTAGTCTTTCTCGAATCTAGACTATCTTTTTCGTGGTCTCCCTTATGATTTCAGGACCAGTAAGGGTGCTGTTAGAGACTTTCCCTCTAGCTAGCTGTTTATCCCCCACTTCAGCCCAACACAGGGGTGATCTATACTTGCGACCGTAAAGAGCTTCGAACGGAGCGACTTTAATGCTAGTGTGATAGCTGTTATTATAGGAGAATTCGATAAGCGGTAAATGGGTATCCCATGCCTTACCAAAGTCTATCATACAGGCTCTCAACATGTCTCCCAACGTCTGTATGGTTCGCTCGCTCTGCCCGTCGGTTTGTGGATGGTAGGCCGTACTCATGTCAAGCCTAGTTCCCATAGACTTTTGTAGGGACTACCAAAATCGTGAGGTGAATCTACTATCTCGGTCGGAGATAATGGATATTGGTACACCATGTAGTCGCACAATCTCCTTGATGTACCTCCTGGTTAACTTCTTTATCTTGTCGGTTTCCTTTATCGGCAGGAAGTGCGCAGACTTGGTCAATCTGTCTATGATTACCCATATGGTATCAAGCTCGCCTGACGTCTTAGGCAGCTTGGTTATGAAGTCCATGGTTATCCGTTCCCACTTCCACTCAGGTATATCAGGCTGTTGTAGTAGTCCTGAGGGCTTCTGGTATTCCACCTTGACCTTGGCGCAAGTCAGACACTTGCCCACATAAGTAGCAATCTCGGCTTTCATGTTCGGCCACCAGTATGACTTCTTGAGGTCTAGATACATCTTATCCGAACCTGGATGGACGGAATATCGAGTCTTGTGTGCTTCATTCATGACAACGTCTTGGAACCCACCAAACTTCGGTGTCCAGATCTGATTCATGAGATAACGTGCTCCATCATCCTTGACTTCTAAGTTTTTATCCATCCCTCTTAATGCCTCATCTGTCACATTTTCTGGTTTCAAGGCTTCTAGTTGAGCTTCCTTGATTTGTGTGGCCATATGGGAATGGATTGTCATGGTTAAGGCTTTGACTCGGCGGCCCGAATATTCCTTCCTGCTTAGGGCATCGGCCACTACATTGGCCTTGCCCGGGTGGTAGCGAATTTCACACGCGTAGTCGTTCAGCAGTGCTACTCATCTTCTTTGCTGCATGTTGAGCTCTTTTTGATTGAGAATATGTTGAAGAATTTTGTGATCGGTGAAGATAGTGCACTTTGTGCCGTAGAGGTAGTGCCTCCAGATCTTTAGGGCGAACACTACTGCTCCCAGTTCAAGGTCGTGGGTAGTATAATTAACTTCGTGTGTCTTAAGTTGCCTTGACACGTAAGCGATGACCTTCCCTCTCTGCATGAGCACGCATCCGAGGCCTTGATTTGAAGCATCGCAATATACCACAAAGTCATCAGTTCCTTCTGGAAGAGACTAGACCGGTGCGATGCACAAGGCTTGTTTTAACGTTTGGAAGGCGGTTTCTTATTTATCTCCCCACTTAAACATCACACCTTTTTGAGTCAAGGTGGTGAGTGTTTTAGCGATCTTGGAGAAGTTCTGTATGAATCTTTGGTAATAGCCGACGAGTCCTAAAAATTGTCGAATTTCTATCGGCATTGTAGGTGTTGACCAGTTTTCGATAGCTTTGATTTTTGAGGGGTCCACGTGTATCCCTTTCTCGCTAAGCACGTAGCCTAGGAATCCCACTTCTCGAAACCAAAATTCGCAGTTTGAAAACTTAGCGTAAAGCTTCTCGGCTCTTAGAGTCTCCAATACTAGTCACAGATGTTGGCTGTGCTCTTCATTGCTTCGCGAATAGACCAGGATATCGTCGATGATTACGATCACGAATTTCTCTACGAAGGGTCGACACACACGGTTCATCAGATCCATGAACACCGCAAGTGCATTTGTTAGTCCAAAGGGTATTACCACAAATTCGTAATGGTCGTAGCGCGTTCTGAAAGTTGTATTAGGAATATCATCCTCTTGAACTCGCAGTTGATGGTAACCCGACCTCAAGTCGATTTTTGAAAAGTAGCTTGCTCCCTGAAGTTGGTTGAAGAGGCCGTCGATTCGGTGTAGGGCGTATCGATTCTTGACGGTAAGTTTGTTTAACTCCTGATAGTCGATGCACATGCGAAATGACCCATCCTTTCTTTTTAACAAATAGGATTGGTGCACCCTAGGGTGAAACGATCGGTCTGATGAACCCCTTGTTTAAAAGTTCGTTCAGCTGACTAGACAGTTCTTGCATTTCTGCCGGTGCGAGGTGATATGGAGCTTTGGCTACGGGGGTAGCACCGGGAACCAAGTCGATTTGGAATTCGACTTGTCGTGCGAGTGGTACACCTAGCAGATCTTCTGGGAATACGTCAGGGAAGTCACACACTTCCGGAATGTCTTTGATATCCTTCACCCCTTGTTTCTTATCTACGACGTGGGCTAAGAAGGCATGGTATTCCTTTTGGGGGTACTTTTGAGCCTTCACGCAAGAAATGATTTGTAGATTTGTACTGGGTTTATCGCCGTAGACGAGAAGGGTTTCGCCATTTGGCAGATTAAGGCGGACGGCCCTTTCATAACATAAAATGTCGGCATGATTAGAACTTAACCAATCCATACCAATGATGATGTCGACACCTTTTATTGTGACCGTCATTAGATCGATTTTGAACGAATGGTTGTCTAGAGTGAGGCTACACCCTATGTAAATAACATTAGTGCGCTCAACCTTTCCGTTTGCCATTTCTACAACGTATGAATCTTTTAATGACTGGGGATTTTTTCTAAGTAAATGTTTGAATTGGTGGCTCACGAAACTCTTTTCTGCCCCGCAATCGAATAGTACGCATGCACAAGAGTTATTGAGGAGGAACGTACCGGTAACCGCCGTGGGGTCCTTGACTACTTCACCATGCCCTAAAGCTAGTACTCTTCCTACACCTCCAATGTTGGAAGCTTGTGCTTTGGGGCAATTTCTCTTGAGGTTTCCTGCGTCACAACATCCATAGCAGGTTTGGCTTGTCCCTGCATTGGCAACTTGGTTGGTCGGTCGTGCTGGCGCTTTACAGAAACGAGCGGTATGCCCTTTCCTGGCGCATTTTTTGCAGTGCATTTCCCGAAAAGCACCATTGTGGTGGAAGTTGCACTTGTTGCACATAGGGAGATTTCCAGTATATTGCTTTGGTGGTGCTGGAGTTATAGCAGTAGTGGCAGCACGGACATAAACAGTTTGTTGCTTCTTGGCGGGGTCTTGTGCCGGTTGCTTCTTTTTATTGTTCTAAAACTTTCTCTTGCTGTTTCCTCCTTTTTCTTGGTCAGTGGTGGTGATCATGGTAGCACGGCTGACCCTGTGATCGATAAGTTGTTGTGCCAATTCCTTGGCAGTCTCAAATGTAGCGGGTTTCGAGGCCAGTACACTATCTTGAATCTGGGATGATAGCCCCCAGAGGTATCGTTCCACTTTTTTCTCCTCTGGAGTGACCATTGCTAGACAGAGGCGTGCTAGGTCACTGAATCGGGCAATATTAGTTTCAAGATTTGTGCCCGACATTCTGAGGTTCCAGAGTTCTTCTTCAAGTTTTCGTATTTCACCCCTCGGGCAATACTCCTTTAGCATCAACACTTTCAAGCCTTCCCAGCTTATGGAGTTAGCCACTACTGGAGTAAGTGACTTAACTCGGCCATTCCACCAAGTGAGCCCTACCAGTGAAAGTGAATGTTGCGTACTTGACCTTGCTCGTTTCGGGACAAGCACAGGTTTCGAAGACTGCTTCGGTCCTATCAAACCATTGCATCAGCGTGATGACACCCCCACTCCCATTGAAGGTATAGGGTTTGCCATTTGTGAAGTCCTTGTAGGTGCATTCCTTTGTGCACCCCGAACTATCACCCTGGTTAGAGGGTGTATGTAACGCCCGCAGATCCGTGCTAATCAATTTAAAGGCAATAGGGTTGAAAACGACTTTTCAACAAAATATTATTTAGAATAAATAATCTTAACCAAGTCGTAGAATATGTCACAAGGTTTCCGTACATATAAAGAACACCGAAATCCGAGTTATAACGAAGAAGTTATGGCCCGACGAAGTTTTACGGCAAAACCGGCATGACACCGGGAAGCGTAAATAGTAAATTTACGATGGAACGACTTTTAACCTTAGCAATATAACTAAAAGTCGTAGAATACGTTAAACCGAGAGCGTCCATAAAAAGCACGCCCAAATCAGACTTCGTATGAGGAAGTTATGATTTTTCGAAGATTCGGCTTAGTAGTGCACGACCCGAAACTCGAATTTTAGTTCGCACGGTTTTTGGCTTACGCGACCTAAATGAGAGTTGAAGATCTCTTTAATAGGAACTCAACAGTAAAAAGATAAACAAAAACGGAGTCCGTATGAAGGAGTTACGAATTCTTCACAGTCATTTAACAGTCTAAACGCCTCCTACTGTTAAATATAAGATCGGTCGACAATTAGCCGACGGAGTCTAAATGAAAGTTGTAGATCTTGATTTTATCTACGTGTAGAAAAAATAACGTCGAAAACGGAGCTTGTATCCAAGAGTTATGATTTTTCTAAGTTTGAAGGATGATACGCGATAGGGGTGACATGGCACCACCAGAATTGGACACGTGGCACCACCAGAAGGCCACCACATGCCCCAACTCAACGAGTAGGTCCTCCTACTTGGTGAGTCCATCAGGATTTAACACTATAAATAGATGTGTCGGGTTCCATTCATTCTCACACCTTTCCTCTTCCACTTTCTCTCTCTAAACTCTCTCTCTAGCTCCCCTTAAGCCCCATAAAGTCTAGGTAAACCCCCTAGCACCCGAAGGAAGCCCCGAGGCTCCCGAAGCCCTGAGAAAAGAGCCTTTCAGCTCAGAAACGCTGCTCCAGCAAAGCCCGGTTTTCTTTAAAATCCGCTGTAAGTGAGCTACGCTTACTCAATTTTTAATATAGTTTGCAAATAATTATAACAATGTTATTAGGTCCTTCAAATAATTATTTGGTCTATTATTATGAGTTATATTGAGTGTTATTTAACGCTTATATAATAATAATAATAATAGCTAGACTATTAATTTGTCGCGGTAGTCGTTAGACTAAACTCTAGTGGTAATGATACTAGGTTTTGTGCGACGGAAATTGTTTTAATAGTAACAAAGTGTTGTCCGAGTACCGAGTCATCACCTTATCAAGTGAGCGCATAGTTACTTTCATCTTACACATAGATATGAAGTATTTTATATAAATTACGTGCTATGTGTGCATATTATATGAGTAATTGATGTCTATGCTAGATGAACGATTTTATACATGTTTTAATGATTTAAACTGTATATGTATTTTATATCTATGATAATGTTGGGGTAAAACATGGGTAGATGTAATAGATAGAGTATGAGTTGGATGATGAGTTGAGAGGTGAAATAGACCGTGAGGTGAGGGTGAGTGGTGGACGATGTGAGAAGCCGTTTTCCCAAATGATGGCCCCGTCATTCAACAGAGTATGGATAACAACCACGGACTATTCTAGACAGTCCAGTGGAACACTAGGAGGCTCGCAACCTGTAGGTGTTGTGAACGATGTGTTCACCAGTGTACTCTAAAAACCCATTGACATGTATTGCGAGTGGATATTGTCGATAAACGAAATAGCCCTGGCAACTATGGATTTAGTGCCTGTTGAGAAAACCTTGGCTGCTATGGATTTAGTGCCCGTTGAGTAAACCCTGGCATCGATGGATTTCGTGCCGATTCCTTAGGATGATCCTTAGGAATGAATTAATGAGGAGTAGCTGATTCTTAGGGTTGACCCTTAAGAGTAAAGAAGATAATCGGGATGGGTAATTGGGTTAACTATTTGACGATTAAACATAATAATTATATTATTGTGGGTTGAAAACCCTATGTACTCACCAGGTTTCCCAACCTGACCCACTCAGTTTATTTATATCACAGGTGTTGTTATGAAGTCACATTACACTGTGAGATTAAAGAGATGTTAATCACTAGTGTAAATAAATGTAAGTTTTGTTTATGCTTATGTTTTGGTATTGACGATGACATCACAAACGTTTTAAAATGAATAAAATACGTTTCTTCGAAAATGTTTTGATAACGTATTTTACATGTTTTACTGGGAACAAATTCCGCAACATTTTTATGAGAAGAAGTACTCTGATTTTTACAAAGCATAAACAAAAATCGGTCTTTTCTGGCCATGAAAAATGGGGATGTCACAGTTGGTATCAGAGCATTAGTTTAAGCGAACTAGGAATTTGTAGAAAATTTCTAGACTTAAACTTAGAATGCTAAGTGATGATTGTGAGGAGTGTGTCTAATAGATTTAGGTAATACACCTGAATTGACACAAGCACTATCTTATTTTAGGAATGATGTCTAACATGCTTTTATGTGCTAAATGATTTATGATATGCATTATATGATCGGATCTATGGTCTATTGTCGACCGGATCTGGAAGCTTTATGCGTCCAGGTTTCTAAACGTTTAATTACGGTATTAGAACTGGCATGTAACTTTCGGAGTAATAGGGAGATTTATACGTCTATCGTAAATAAAACTTTCCTATCTTAAATTCTCGCCTCGGTACACCGAACGTCTGATTTGGTGCATAGATTAACATGATGAGCACTAGAAGCGGATTTGGAAGCAGTAACCCACAGCCCGATGCACCAGTGGTTGAGCATGTGCTAGAGGTAGCAGTTGTACCTGGTCCAATCACGATGATCGGAGTACAAGCAATGGTGCGGATAATGCTAGATCAACAGATGGAAGAAACAAGGCACTTACTTCAACAAAGTAAGGATGAACTTATTGTGCCAGCACGCCAGACACCCACTCTTGAGGCGACCATCTAGGTTGCTAAGTCTGTTGATGAAGTGAGAAATGGTAGTATCGCCAGCAAGGTTGATGTTGGCAAGAAGAGGAAATTTGAGGGGTCTTCAAGGTCTGAAAAGAACACAAATTCTTGAGGAGTAGGTGAAGCAAAATGGTGTGACAAGTATGGAAGAAAACACAACAATAGATGCCCTAAGGAAGTAACCTGCTTCAAATGCGGGAAGACTGGTCAATATGCCCACGAATGCCCAACCAAGGAAGAGGTTTGCTTTAAGTGTAGTAAAGAGGGACACTTCAAGAAAGAATGTCCAATGAGAGTTAGAAAGCCAAGTATACCACTGAAGCACCATGGGAGGTGCTACGAAGAAGTGATTTGTTTTAAGTGTGGGAAGAATGGACATTACGCCAATGTCTGTACATCCAGCAAGAGGTTTTGTTACGAATGCAGGGACAAGGGACATATATGAAAGGATTGCCCAAAGAAAAGTGAAGCATCAAGAGCAGATGCACCTCCAAAGCCAAGAAGCATCCCTAACGAAGCAACTGACAATGCAATGAAGAGTAAGGATTGATATCCGAAGGTCGAGTTACGATGTAGCCTATTAGAGGCATAGTCTAGGGTGAACTTGAACACCTATGTAATAGTTTCAAGAAATAATAAATCCTTCGTTTTGTTATTTGGTGTGTTAAACTATTATGTGATTTTCTTGTATGGTGACTTGCGAGACAATACTTAGGACAAGTATGAGTAGGTGTGAATGGTAGTAGAGGCCTATACTACCGGAAGCGCAGGACTAACACTTGGATCAAGGAAAGTCACAAGGTTACCAAGAAGCTAGTAATTGATACCGTTTTATTCAAGAATGTCGTTACCATCGTTTCGATAAATTACTAAGAAGACGACTATTATTTCGACCCTAGTGGTCATGTCACATTGAGTCCGACTACGATGAGTAGGTTACGTGGTTCAGAGAACCAAGTTTGATGTAGCGTCCGACTTAAACCAAACGATTGAAATCAAAGCGATCAATAGAAGTATCACACACGTTGCTAAAGAAGTTGGTAGCTAGAAATGCTACATGTTAAATGTGATTATATCACATTATACCATGAAGGAAGGCATATTCCATTCTAGAATTTGACTCTAAGAGACCTAAGTCTAAGTGTTGCAACATACGATGATAGGTCATTAGAATATGACACATCAATCCATAGTAGTAATAAAAGAACTTATCTCAAGTTTGTATCCAGTGAGGATCGAGATTGTGACTTGAAGGTCATAATTTGGAGTCTAGCATGAGGTAGAGAGCAGGTGCACGATCAAGTACTGCTTACAGTTAATGAGTCTAAGAGATAGACTTGAAGGAATATAGAAGTTATAATTATAACCTAGGATGAAGAGGTGACATATGGAGTCATTATACGAGCCGTGTTTCTTTGATGATTCCGGGACGTAATCATCCTAAGGGGGAGATAATTGTAACGCCCACAGATCCGTGCTAGTCAATTTAGAGGCAATAGGGGTCGAAAACGACTTTTCTACAAAAGATTATTTAGAATAAATAATCTTAACCAAGCTCTAGAATATGTCACAAGGTTTCCGTACATATAAAGAACGCCGAAATCCGAGTTATAACGAAGAAGTTATGGCCCGTCGAAGTTTTACGGCAAAACCGGCACGACACCGGGAAGCGTAAATAGTAACTTTACGATGGAGCGACTTTTGGCCTTAGCAATCTAAATTAAAGTCATAGAATACGTTAAACCGAGAGCGTCCATAAAAAGCACGCCCAAATCTGACTTCGTATGAGGAAGTTATGATTTTTCGAAGATTCGGCTTAGCAGTGCACGACCCGAAACTCGAATTTTAGTTCGAGAAGTTTTTGGCTTACGCGACCTAAATGAGAGTTGAGGATCTCTTTAATAGGAACTCAACGGTAAAAAGATAGATGAAAACGGAGTCCATATGAAGGAGTTACGAATTCTTCGCGGTTATTTAACTGTCTAAACGCCTCCTACTGTTAAATTTAAGATCGATCAAAAATTAGCCGATGGAGTCTAAATGAAAGTTTTAGACCTTGATTTTACCTATGTGTGGAAAAAAATAACGACGAAGACAGAGCTCGTATGCGAGAGTTATGATTTTTTTAAGTTTGAAGGCTGATACGCGATAGGGGGTGACGTGGCACCACCAGAATTAGACACGTGGCACCACCAGAAGACAACCACATGCCCCAACTCGGCGAGTAGGTCCTCCTACTCGGTGAGTCCATCAGGATTTCACACTATAAATAGATGTGTCGGGTTCCATTTATTCTCACACCTTTCCTCTTCCACTTTCTCTCTCTAAACTCTCTCTCTCTCTAGCTCCCTTTAAGCACCCTAAAGTCTAGGTAAACCCCCTAGCACCCGAAGGAAACCCCGATGCTCCCGAAGCCTCAAGAAAAGATCCTTTCAGCTCAGAAACGCTGCTCCAGTAAAACCCGGTTTTCTTTAAAATCCACTGTAAGTGAGCTATGCTTACGCAATTTTTAATATAGCTGTCAAATAATTATAGCAATGTTATTAGGTCCTTAAAATAGTTATTTAGGCTATTATTATGAGTTATATTGAGTGTTATTTAATGCTTATATAATAATAATAATAGCTAGACTATTAATTTGTCGCGGTTGTCGTTAGACTAAACTCTAGTGGTAATGATACTAGGTTTTGTTCGAGGGAAATTGTTTTAACAGTAACGAAGTGCTGTCCGAGTACCGAGTCATCACCTTATCAAGTGAGTGCATAGTTACTTTCGTTTTACGCATAGATATGAAGTATTTTATATAAATTACGTGCTATGTGTGCATATTATCTGAGTACTTGCTGTCTATGCTAGATGAACGATTTTATACATGTTTTTAATGATTTAAACTGTATATGTATTTTTTATCCATGATAATGTTGGGGTAAAGCATGGGTATATGTAATAGATAGAGTATGAGTTGGATGATGAGTTGAGAGGTGAAATAGACCATGAGGTGAGGGTGAGAGGTGGACGATGTGAGAAGCCTTTTTCCCAAATGATGGCCCCGTCATTCAGCAGAGTATGGATAAAAACCACGGACTATTCTAGACAGTCCAGTGGAACACTAGCAGGCTCGCAACCTGTAGGTGTTGTGAACGATGTGTTCACCAGTGTACTCTAAAAACCCATTGACATGTATTGCGAGTGGATACTGTCGATAAACGAAATAGCCCTGGCAACTATGGATTTAGTGCCTGTTGAGAAAACCCTGGCTGCTATGGATTTAGTGCCCGTTGAGTAAACCCTGGCATCGATGGATTTCGTGTCGATTCCTTAGGATGATCCTTAGGAATGAATTAACGAGGAGTAGCTGATTCTTAGGGTAGACCCTTAAGAGTAAAGAAGATAATGGGGATGGGTAATTGGGTTAACTGTTTGATGATTAAACATAATAATTACATTATTATGGGTTGAAAACCCTATGTACTCACCAGGTTTCCCAACCTGACCCACTCAATTTATTTATATCACAGGTGTTGTTATTGTCACACCCCAAAACCAAGAACGGCGGAAACGTTCTGGGGCGGAGGACGTCATGTATAATATCAACAATAATGTAAAGTAGTAAACAAGCAACAACATCATCCATTGCATTAATAAAATAATTATTATACAATTGTGTTCTGTCAAATTTTGATAAACACTTAAGCCTAAATCAAAATGAAAGATAAGTCTTGAACAAGCTCCATCTTCCTTTCTCTTTGCATCGGTACCTGTCTATGATGACCTGAGGATACAAGTAATTTTGAAAGCGAGTATCAGCTTTGAAGCTGGTGAGATCATAAGTATTTAGTGTCTTAATTTGTAAGTAAGTATTTGTATGTAAGAATTTGTAAGTGTATATGAACTGTAAGTGTTTGAAAAACCCTAGAATCCCGATGATTCCTACTAGTATATGAAGGTGTCTTCTACCAAGACCTAACTGTTCTGAATGGTCGTTTCTTGTAAGAGTGTGTAATTTTCCCAAGTGTAACTATTATTAATAAAATATAGTTTTTACATTAACGTTTAAGTGAGGTTATCACTAAAAATATGTAATGGGGAAAATTAATGTAGTACTAAAACGTAGCTCTAAAAGGACTACTACCGTACTAACTACCTTAAACCGGATTTTAGGCTAAAGCATTATGTGATAAATTGCACCATACTATTGACTAGTAATAACGACATAATGAATGGTCATAATAACGAAATGACGTTTGGCACCCGCAGACCTGCAGGTTCGGCTGTAGCTAGCAGCAAGGTGTAGGATTGTCAATCCAGTATAGATCTATACGCAAACTCACGCTCTCCCTCCAAGAGAATTCTGGCCACAACTCGAGCCATGACATTTAAGTCATGCTCCGATTTAAATCACAATAATTAACGTATTCTCGTATATGTAATATAATGAACTGTTCTAGCTGTAATGTAATGAACTATTCTAGCTGTAATGTACGTGCTCTCTACCTAGCAAGTATAGTAATGTAATCGTTCTAGTATAGTTGTATATGTTCTCTTCCTAGTATAGTTGTATATGTAATGTAATGAACTGTTCTAGTTGTAATGTACGTGCTCTCTACCTAGCAAGTATAGTAATGTACTGTAATGTTCTACGTGTGCTAGCTGTAATGTGTGTTCTCTCTATCTAGCAAGTATAGTAATGTTCTAGAAAGTATTGACTCATGAATGAACTGACTCATTGTATGATATCGTGTTCTAGTAATGGTTCTAGTATCTTCCTAAACTACCCATATGGTAGTTTACTAGTAATCTAACTGGTATGTATGGACATGGATGTATACCCTTGCTACCCAAGGGCATATGTTGAACTGGAAGGACCTTTTATGACTATATATGTACACATGATATATAACTAATATTTAAACGACTTTCGGATGATTACCCAATATCCCACCAGACCACATCTCAAGGCGCGAAAAGGAAATAGGGTGGATAGCCTTCCTAAGTCTTTTAAACATTTCTTATATAACTATACATATAAAGACATGCAATTTATAATATAAAAGCATAAATAAGTTTGTTAAGATATTTGAAACATCAATATTATTTCAAGAAAAGATCGACTTGATGTCAATCTATAAAACAATTTGAAGGCATAAGTTTGATAAAACAGTTTAAGTATAAGGAAACATTTGTTCGAAACACAGTTGTAAATAAGTTTGAAAAGTAATGTACAGAGTAAGATGTACAATGTAATAAGTAGTTTAAAACATATAAAATGTTTATAAAAATCATTTGAAGGAAACTGTTTGGTAAAACGGCTAATGAGTAGCCAAATCTTTTGAATGCTGTATATTAATCACATGTGATTGATGTAATAACTAGCGTAATTCTACTTATTAATCGCATGTGATTGATATAATACTAGCATGATTCTACTTGTATCCCCCCCATAAAACATTTAAAAGTAGTTTACAACATTAGTTAAGGGGTATGAACTCACCTGCAGTAAGTGACTGGATTTGAACGGACTGTTATCGTACGGAAGGATCGGACAAGTGCTTGGTGTCAAGTGAAGACTTACACACACACAAAATCCTAATTATATATGAAAACATATGTATATAAATAATTAGTGATTAAAACACTAATTATACAAGTAATAACATTTAAGCGCGAGGAAAAACACTTTTGGTCAAGTGCTAGGAGGCTAATGGGTTGCAACAAAGGAGTGCAATGCCCCTAATGGAAGTTTAAGGTCAAATGACCATAATCATTGGAGTGTACGACCCAGGGGAGTAAGCTCCTGGCCGTAAACTCTCAACCAAGGCTTGAAATGGTACTTAGAATTTCTACAACCCTAGTGGGAATTGTTTCAAGGCTTATACAAGTGTTTGGGCACCACATTGACTCATTTGGGGAGTTTACGGCCCAAAGACCCTATTCCCTTGGAGTTTACGGCCGTAAACTCCCTTGGGAGGGTTCTTATGGTGCTTTAAAGTCTCAAACATTTCTAGGAACAAATCTAGGCTTTAGTACTTGGCTTTAGGAGGGTTTATGGCACCAATTTGTACCATTTTATGGAGTTTATAGCCATGGAACCTTTTGGGCTGTAAACTCCCTCACTATTGGGGTTCTTAGTATTTTAACTAGTCCAAAACTCATCTAGGTACATGCCCAAATTGTCTCATGGCCTAAGGAAAGATTTAGGGTGTCCTTTGATCCCTTAATAGGAGTTTACGGCCCAAGAAATACTCTTGGCCGTAAACTCTTCCACACTTATGTTTCCATGAGTTTTCTAGGTTCTAAACACTTAGGAGTACATGCCAAAAATAAAGTCTAAGCCTTAGGGAAAATTTTAAGGCATTTTGGCACCTAAAACATGGAGTTTACGTCCTAAGGAGCTTCTTGGCCGTAAACTCCCTTCTAGCCATGATTTTTAATGGTTTTGTTGGTATAAAGCATGAGTTTAAGGCTTCTAGGTTTTTTTTAAGGCTAAAGGGGACATTAGGCACTCATTTGTGCCTTCACTTGGAGTTTACAGCCCAAGAGATGTTCCTTGGCAGTAAACTCCCTTTAAGGGATGATTTTGATGTAATTTACTCCCCATTCAAGTCATAAGTATTAAAGGGTAATTGTCTTAAAGCCTTAGGGGTGTTTAGGGCACTCTTAGCCCTTGAAAAAGGTGTTTACGGCCCAAGAGCATATCCTTGGCCGTAAACTCCTAAAACTAAATGTTCTTGATTGATTTCTAGCCCCTAATGTTCGTACATAAAGTCCTTAACTAGATACCTAAGATGGAAATGAGACTAGGTAGCTTTTAGGCCTTGTTTTGGAGTTTACACCCCAAGAACGTTCTTGGGCCGTAAGCTCCCGGATCTTGTATTTTGGACATGTAAATAATGTTATTAAGCATATAACAAGTATTAAAACACATCTAGGAAAATAGACTCACAATCTGGGATGAAAACCCGAAGATCCATGAGAGAGAAATTGGCTTTTGTCTAATTGGAATTCAACTAATGAACCAATTTGGTTCAGAATTCCATTTATAGTCCTGAGATTTTTGGCAGAAAATATTTCTATTCTCGGAATGGATTCTAATGACCTAGAGTAATGGAATTACAGTGTTGCACAAAATCCTAGTGCATCCACTCTCTTAATATCTCTTTTGGTATAAAACCCTAAAAACTGCCAAACTTATACTCGAAGTCTGAATTTTCACTGCAACTGCTCTACTTCTATTGGATTGAAATGGTTTGATTAGAATGGAAATTTCGGGTTGTCACAGTTATGAAGTCACATTACACTAAGAGATTAAAGAGATGTAGATCACTAGTGTAAATAAATGTAAGTTTTGTTTATGCTTATGTTTTTGTATTGACGATGACATCACAAACGTTTTAAAATGAATAAAATGCATTTCTTCGAAAATGTTTTGATAACGTATTTAACATTTTTTTATGGGAACAAATTCCGCAACATTTTTATGAAAAGAAGTACTCTGATTTTTACAAAGCATAAACAAAAATCGGTTCTTTTCTGGCCGTGAAAAATGGGGACGTCACAGTGTAGCACCAGATCTGAATCCACCATTGCCATTAGTGTCGATTTGCGACATAGCTGCCGCCACAGCTGCTGCTACTGCAGCCTGGAGCATTGCCAGATTAAATTGTGGAGGCGGCAGCAGAGGAGGTGGTATTGTGCTGCTGGAAGGTCTTGGTCTTTTCCTTGGCGGCATAGCTCTGTCATAAGTTTTTAAAATGACAAGTCGGTAAGACTTCAATAGTTATAACGAGTCGAGTGTTACTTCTTTTATCTCATTTTTATTATATCCCAAGTTTATTACATTAGCAAGTAATTCATAGAAAAAGTTTATGCAATTAAACTTATGAATTAAATAGTGGTGACTCAAACAGAGTCATGTGTTCGGTTCCGTGTCTGACCCACTCCTAAGATTCGTTCGATGTGCCCCAGTTATGTGTAATTAAAATTTTAATAAGTTGTTGATACTAATGAGTCTGCCCTAAGTCCACAACCAAACAAGGAACTGGTCCTAAGGCGGACTCACCATTTCTAGGTCGATTACTTCTTTAATTACACATAACAACGAGGTACACTTAAAAATCTTAGAGTTATCAGTTGTAAATTTGTTTGTAATACTACATAGTAAAATCTCATGTCGACATCAAATGAAGTAAAATGCATGCCAAATTCATGGATAAATTTTTAGTACATATTGTTTTGAGGAAAATTTGACCTCAGAGGGGTCCACATTAAATCAAAATAAAAGATAATTTTTGGCAGCACAAAAGCCCTTTGACTAGTGCAATCACTTAATCGCGGGGTCAATCTATTCGCAAGAAAGAACAGCACCAACGCATACTTGAAATCCTAGTTTTATAACAAAACATGAGCAGTGCGAACACTACTCGCGGCGGGTGGCATCTGGTCCCTGGTGGCCCTGAGATCAGGTCGAGGCTCCCTGAAGCTCCGCAATCCGGCGTTCGGCCGCAATCACTCTCTCCTCGAGAACTACGTGCCTCTCCTGGGAATCCCTTACCTCCGCTCGAGCAGTGGTAAGGTCCTCGATAAGTTGGTCCACTGGATAGAAGTCCCTTTCCAAATCCCTGGTGCGTGCATCGGTGGCTGCCGTAACAGCGTTGATATTTCAAACTTGATCTGCCATTTCCCTACTCTGGCTCCCCAAATTCGTGATATGTTGTACCATGACGGGGAGGGCTCTGTCAGCCGGTCCCCCATGGCTGAGGTCATAGTAATCACGTTGGTCGCCATATGGTGACCGTTGGCGTTGTTGTTGGCTCCACCTCTCGATCATTGTTGCCTAACGGGGCTCAGGCCCGTTGTGGCCGAAGCGGTTCGCAGGCACCCTGGCGATGTAAAGATGGTTGAAGACTTCCTCCTCTGGTTCCTCTTCTTCTTCTTCCTCTTCCGATTCTTCTTCTTCATCCTCCATTTCCTCTTCCTCCTCAAATTCTTCTTCTTCGTCAATCTCCTCCGGGTCCTCCTCTGGATCCTATTCGGGATCCTCTTCGATTAGTTCTTCGGGCTCTTCTTCAATCTAGCCGACATTTCCCTGATTGGGAAAGTATGGGTCTCCTGGTAAGTGGAATCCTGCCATGTCGTCTGCGCGAGAATAGGGGTGTAAGAAGCACGTAACGGTTAATAATAATAATAATAATATTGCACTATAGCAACATACAAATACTCCATATTTAATTAGTTCATTTTGATCACTTAATTAATTCTAAATTAATTCTTGATCAGTACTAATTAAATAATATGATTCCATATTAGTATATTAGAACTTATAATATATTAATATTAATCATAAATATACTATTCTCAAAAGATTATCCATATAAATTGTGTCGGTGAAGTGCAACCCAAATGGACCATGCCGGGTCGGGTCAAGTACATACCAAATATAGTTATGGACTTAGACATTAATCCAGCAGTCTCCCACTTGGATAAGTCTAAAACTATTATTGAGTATGACATCAAAACCTAACTGGCAATCGTAACTCTTAAAGCCGCTGTCGAACTCTGATCTTGTCAACGAACTTGTCCATTAGATAAGGGATCATATATTCCTCCATTCTAGATATCATATGGACTGAGACATGGATTATAATCATTCTCTCTGTCTATTTGTTGTTTCCCAGTTTTCGATTCATGATGACTGACTGATTGAACAAATCAAATCAGTCCTGGCTTGGACAAGCACTCACATGTATCATCATTAAATCATCTAGGGGCCCAAAAATATCGCTTTTATACCGAAGGTAAAAGGAATGGATAAACTTCGACTCATATGGCTTGTTCTACTACTTGTTGAATCATACAAAAAGGCACATTTTATAACACCGAGTTACCGAATGCGTTTTCGTGCAATCAATGTACAACCAACTCATAGTAACAACTCATATCTCTAGGTTTGAAGAATATAAGATATTATCGTCTCATGATCACTCGTGATAAAATCCATGAAGTGATTCCAATGAGCGCGGGTTGAATCCAATACTTAGAACTTATGAGCACTCATGAGTGTTGTAGCCCTTTGTCCAACATCTTAGACCTCTACAAGCCAACCCATGACAGTCTTAATTCATATCTACTTCCAACATATGACCGACTGTGGATGGTTTGAATAACTTAGTCATTCCAAAAGAATAACCTAGTTTATTCTGGAAGTCAAAACATGCAAAGTGAAACACAAGAATAGATGAATCAAATATGGTATCAAACGCTATGAATATAAATAAACACTTTTATTTATCACCATACTGATTACTCATTATTCATTGTTTCGGTTTTATCAACTTTATACTTGAATTTCAAACAATAGTTGTCCCATGCTCAAAGCATGTACACTATGTTTTCTAAACACTAGTCATGTCATACACAAAGTATGCATACTATGTTTGTCTATGATCTTTACTTTGTGAAATAGATTAATTGAGCGTAACTCCAATGGTCATCTCTTCGCAGTCCCAAAACCTTACTGCAAATGCAAGAATTCCAAATTCATGCCATTTACTGAAATCTGTTAGATTTTAAACTTATATGCATTGATCCTCTTGTAATGATTATGCACAAATTCACAAAGACTTGGCAACAATCATTACAGAGTATTCCAAAGGAGATCAACTCCTTGGAAACATCCTTCTTGCATTAAGTTTCCTAATCTTACAGATTGAATACTTTCTAACTTTGAAACATTTACATATTCCATTTTGACTATCACTTCTGAACAGGAGTTGCCTCCTTACAAATTATGTCAATATGGTCCTTCCAGAATTAATACTATACTTGTATTTGACCTTGAGCAACCAATCTTTGGTAAACCTTAGATTGTCCTCAACAATTGCTTAATCATTTTAGTCATATCCAATTCTAGACCTTTTCCCTTCTTAATGCCCCAAGCATTTGGAAAATTTTAGAAAGGATGAATATAGCACATGTAATCGATCCTATATCCGAAGCATATGGGACACGATTCATGATGTCTCACATAAAGACTAAACCAGTCTTTTGCTATAATATTTCCATTTCTATTTGCCAAGTTCTCATAATTCAGATTATGAAAAGGGATGCCGTAATCATAATCGAATTTTAGAACGCAAATAATGAACCCATATATAGAATTTCCTTATGTTGAGCCATTCCAACATGAAATTCATATATATTCTTGACTAAATACGATTAAGACCTCAAGCTAAGCTTTTAGATTTGAGATGAAGTATAATATCCTCTCCCTTAATTATAGCAAAACAACTTTTTCCCAATTGAGACCTTTTGTTTTTCTATAATTAACATTGCTAACTTGCAACCTTTATCATAATTATCATGCTCCCACTAACATGATGATTAATAGGATAACACTTATGCTCTCACTAGCTTTGACATGTACCCAAAAATCAACTGGACTTCTAGAAATCAATGCTTTATTGACTTTCTTACCAAAGTTCAGATTTCTGATAGTAGATTGCCTTGATAAGACTTTATCAAAATCACACACCTCTCTTAGATAGCTCACAAGTGTGCCAAAACAATTTCAGAACTATGAAAAGGGATGTCGTAATCATAGTCTAAATTGTTTAGACCTTTTACCATTTCTCATAAGTCAGTGTTAGTGTGCCGGTTAACCACACACGCTCCACTAACGACTTTGAGAACTGCAAAAGTCACAATTGCTATCTACTTAAAATCTACTTAGTGAAAGAGTTTCCTTACCATCATTTTCATGAATCGAAGAGAAACCTTATGACACTTAGATTTTATGGTATATGTGTTCTTATCCACGTGAATTTTTCAAAACCATAATCACAATACTAGGTTAGTGACAAATCCTAACTCATATGGATTGAACTTGTGCAATCTTAACTTCTGGCCACCTGGCAGCTCAAGGGCCTGCCATTGCTTCCAAGTAGTTATGAAAACAATTAAGAACATGTAGAACTCAAATGTATAGCCAACTTAACTGGAATGTGCACAGAAATGTCAACAAGATAGGTTATAAACCTCTAGTTGTGTGCTAGTGATGAAATACAGGTTTTTGTTCTTGATTACTTCTTGAAACCCTTTCAAGATCTTTTAGACTCACACTGTCTCCTTGACCTATAAGACTTTCTTGCCAAATATTCAAGAGATAGTATGGATTCTAACCAAGACAGACACTTAACACAATTAGCCCTAGTTGGTCTTTGTTTTATCCAAAACATCACAACTTACCAATTTCAAATGTACAAGAGTAGAAAACTTTTACTTTTACATTTGACAAGTGTTTTAAACTTTCTTTAAGATATGCCACTCAAGTTACAATCTTAGAGCATAACTCTACGAATTGTTTTAGAATGAAGTACGAATCATATTCTTGATTTAACCACTTCAACAATTCATAACTCCTCTTCTTAACTATCAGAATGTACTTAGAGGATGAATTGTGATAAGGTCTCAAAATCATTAAGATGATCTTAAAACATGATACTAAAGTGCTCTCCCATCTTTTCAGATTTGAGAAACTTTTATCCTTCTGCCTAATTTGATTCTTCTTATTCGTTCTGTCATACATTGAAAATTTTCCAATGCTTCAGAATTATACTTAAGCTTGTAAGTATAATCATATTTACTAAACCTTAGTAAATCATGACGAATAGTCTTATCCATCTTTTGTGGTGGACTTTCACAAGTACACAAGAAAGTGTACTTGATCCCTTAGTCCTTCTCTTGACTCACACATCCATGTGAACAAGCAGTTAGTCTTAATTTTCCAATGCTCGAAAGTTCTCATTCATCATACTATACAACTTGAATGATTCCAAGTTTCTATCCAACTGAAACTTGGGTGATGAGAATCTTTCCTTATTTGGTAAATTTAGACACTACCACAAATGAAAGAATCAAATTCATATTTCCAATATTGCTATCAATGGAATCATATAAGCAACATCTTTTCCTTTTTCTACAAATGCCATTGTAAGGATATTTTAAAATAAATAAAATTAAAAACTTTTCTTTTTATTTTAAAACTTTGTGGAAAAACTAATCCTTACAATGCAAATGTATATGACAACTTGTTGTCATCTATTCCTAAGCAATCTATCATAACTCTCAAGCACATGCTCAAAATTCTGATCACCGAACCATGCGATCCATCTTCACGATCAGAATCAACATATACTTCCTTTAAGTTTCTTTACTTTTCTTTGATTCTTAAAACATCAACATCTGACCCAGCCACATTATGTAATAAGAATCTCCAAGTATGAACTTAATAGAGTTAGACAATGGAATTTACCTGAAATAAAGTCAAACTTATTGACTTTACCATCCTTAGGTAAGTTTGGCAGCTTCATAACCAAAGCCCCTTCCTTTTGCAATAGAAATATATGGACCCTTAGGTAATAGTACATGGGACTATCTCAGACTTAGTCTTTCTCTTTACCATTTGGTCAACCAAGTTGACTATGGCCAATCCCTTTCCATTGGGAAGAGAATGCATTTCTGGACTTCCTGTGTCACTATTGTCCTTGTCCATAAAGTTTTGGGAAGTTGATCTCCTAATCAAATTTGCTTTACTAGTACACTAAATCATTTCTGATTTAGCAGCACCAAGCAAATAGATAAGATCATTAAGGGTCTTATCACAGTCTGGTTCTTAGGAGTTCCAAAGGAGCTCACTATGTGACTTAGAAAGTGATTGAACCACCAACTTTCTCAAGACTTTGATACCCAACTCTCTTGGCTTGTCAATATGTGACTACATCTCCAAGATGTGACCACACATAGACCTTTACTTGCCAATAGGGCTTGAGTGACCTTAAAATTTTCAAGAACTTGTGGGTTAGGGAGAATAATTGGAGGACATGAAAGAAGTATGATTTCCAAGGGACATCATCTTCATTTAGGAGACCTTGTTTCAAGAAATTTGGGAAGATCATAGATGTCTAAACCAGACATCTTTTGGGAGATATTCAAGATAGTTGATCTAAAGTCCTTAATATGACACCCAATATGAAATATTAAGGCTAGGACCCTACAAACTATTTTATAACTTGGAAGAAGGATGTCGTAATCCAAGCTATAGAATATTTGAAGGTAGGTGAATCACGATTCACCAATTTCCACCATGAAAAACGAAATAATTAATTAGGTTTTAATTGGATTTTAAATTCCTAGATCTTTGAGATTCATTAAACTTTCAATGGCATGTTTCAATCTCGAGTGTGCCCTTCAGGTTTTATGACTGGGATGCCAAGGATCACAAAACAAGGTGTGAAGTAACCATGCAAATTACTTGGTACCCTTAAGTGTTTACCCCTCAATCGATGTGACGGTTAACCACACACGCTCCATCGATACTATGATAAGCATTGAGTTACCCTTTGCCTACCTTGTTAAATACGAGTTAGTGTGTCGGTTAACCACACACGCTCCACTAACCGACTTAAACAAAGTGCAAAGTGTAATTTCATGGATTAGCACCTTATTCACATTTTCCTAAGTAACTAAGATTGGGTATTATTTAGAGTTTAGTTACTTAGTATTTATCATTAATACTTTTAATGAAGGGAGAATTATAGTCCTGTCAAATCCGTTCGGCTAACGACCCTCCACCAGTCAAGGAAGCGGTGGGTGAGAGTGGACACCCATTAAACTGCCATTTTATAGGCAGTAACCTTATACCCCCCTTATAGACCGGCTTCGTGAATGAGGCCTACTAATGGTAAGACTGACTTTACTCTTATACATATATATAAATATTATTAACTTATAATATTATAAAGTATAAGGGTTGAATTTTAACTCTTTAAAATTCTAAGGGCTTACTTGGAATTAAAGTATTCATAAGTGAAAACTTTTCAAATTCCAAAACTTGAGGGAAAGTTTGAAACTATTCAAAACTGTTGGATTTTCATAACTTATGAGTTTTAATTAAAGATTAACTTTTAATGAAGAGACTCTTGGACATTCATAATTTGAGGACAAGTTATGGAGCCATAAAAACTATTTATAAGGAAAGACTCTTCATTTTTTTTTGTAACCTAAGACATTTTTATGAGTTTTTAAGATTCATAAATGTGACTTTTCATATAACTTGAGGACAAGTTACAAAAACACATTCTATGAATAACTTTTAGATTAATTTGTATTGAAAACTATTAACACATATGTTTCATTAATCTAAAAAATAACTCACAAAACAAGGTAACACAAAAAAAACTTTTGGACTCCATAACTTATGGAGTTTAATGTTTCTTTTATGATGAAACTTTCCATGTTCCATTACTTAAGAACAAGTTATGGAATTCTTTAAAACATTAAGATCAAGTTTTGTAACTCCATAAAAAACTTTGGATCAATTTTTTTTAAAACCTTTTCATATCCATAACTTATGGAGGTTTCAAAAAACTCTTTAGATCAAACTTTTAAAACTAATAAAATAATCATATAATTTTATCTTTTACTAAATTTGACCTAATTCAACTCATATAGAAAATGATTCAAATTTTACAAATAATTAGTTTTTCACAAAAACAAGTAATTATCTTAAAATTTGACAAACGTCATGTTTTTTTTCTTTTTTTTTTCAACTTTGAAAATAAAACATTTGCATTAATATAACAGAAAACAACTCATGGCTCTGATACCACTGTTGGGTTTTGAGCATTCTAACACTCCTATGGTGTAGATGCAACCCTATAAACCTTGGATCTATGTTTTCTCTATTGTACATGCAAATAAGAACTTTCCAAGGCTTTAATCCTAACTAGCATACTATGAGGTAACTATACTACAAAGACTAGTTAGATGACATACCTTTTGGTGTAGCTTGATGTCTTCAAGCTTTAAGAGCTTAGCCCCAATAGTGTGGAAGCCTCAAATTGAATCACAAATCACCAAAACACCTTGGAAGACTTTAGAGAATATGGAAACTTGGTTCTCTGTAGTGAAATTGGCTAGCCCTCTTAGTGTACCCACACTAGTGCCAATTTCACCAACCAATGACATCTTTATATAGTATGGAGACTAGGGTTAAACCCATGACCTTTCATTTCATATGATCCATTGGTTAAACACTCCATGGACTATCCATGAAAGCTTAGCCCAACCTAAATGAACTTGGCCCGTTCCATATATATAAGAGTCCATATTTAATTAGTTCATTTTGATCACTTAATTAATTCTAAATTAATTCTTGATCAGTACTAATTAAATAATATGATTCCATATTAATATATTAGAACTTATAATATATTAATATTAATCATAAATATACTATTCTCAAAAGATTATCCATATAAATTGTGTCGGTGAAGTGCAACCCAAATGGACCATGCCGGGTCGAGTCAAGTACATACCAAATATAGTTATGGACTTAGACATTAATCCAGCAGCATGCAAGCACCTACTTATACTAAACCCTACAAACTCACGGATGGAAGGCCCATACCGGAGATACAAATTGGACTAGCTAACGAGCCCAATAGACGCAACACAAAATACGACCCACCAATCTCCCCCTTTGCATCAAATTGGAGCGAGACTACTTCTTCTTCTTGCTTGGGCTAGCAGTGGGCACCTTCTTCGTTGTATCAAACAGACATTAGATCAGCGCCAGAATAGTCTGTCTAAACCGAATGTACCATTGAATCATATCATCAAAGTACTTAACATCATCCGCTGTGTTCTGCTTGCATCGATGGATGATCCCCAAAACGTGTTCCAAACAGGCAGTGGTGTAGAGATGTTTGTCTGCCAAGGCGAAAAGACATTTCTGTCCTTCGTTCCTGGTAAACATGACAGAGTTTCTCTTTGGGTCAATCTTCCCCATCTGCATCATGTTGAGATCACTGGCAGACCCAACAGGAGATATGGTAGGTTTCTTCTTGAACACGCTCGCAATCTCCTGATCCATCAAAGCAACTTCCATGATGTAGCATACAAGCATCCTCTTAAAGTGGTCGATGATCGGACCATATTCAGCTTCGTTTGTAAAAAGGATGTTGTGCAAGATAATCCAATCATGGGGATTAAGGTTGGGAAGATCTGCAAGTGAGATGGCATGTTCGGTTTTGGCAGATCCCCGAAGTACCTTGAACCGAACGTTGGTGAAGTTGCCTTCCCTGTACGGCTTCAGGACCCAAACATTGACGATTTTCTGAGCGCTCCAAGTCTGGTATTGGGGTTGAGCTTCCTTCAGATAAAAATCAATTAAGTCCCGATCAACCTGTGGATGAGGATGAGGGAACTCTGTAATGTTGGAAAAGGCATGAAAAATCAACGCCTTTCGGGTCAGTGGCATGTCGAACTGTGAGTCGACAGTGTTAGAACGATCTAAAGAGATCACAGGTTCTAGCCACAAGATACTTGGTGTGTCAATGGCTTCTTTAATCAGCCTCTCAAGAGTCCAGGAAGGAAAAAGAGTTTTCCTACTCTCAAGAAGGTTGTGGGCTTCTTTCTGTTTCCTTTCGGCTTCTTCAGCCTCTCTAGCCACACGAGCACTGATATAAGCCTCTTTATCCCGACCTTGCCACTTCAGAATGTCGGTAATTGTCTCCTTATCATCATCTTCACTCTCCTCAGCAATCTTTTTGCCTTTGTCTTTCACACCGGAACCGGAGGCTTGGCCAACTGGAGGAGGTTCGGTTGTATGTGTTGCTGCTGAAGTAGGAGGTGGTTGAGACATAGTTTCCTTCTCTCCCCCTTGTTTCGGAATGGACATGAAATCAAGTAGCCCTTCAATTTTGCTGAGTAGAGAGAGGGCGGGAGCGAGCTTCTCTGCAAGGTCACGCCTCACAGTATAATTGAGAATTGGATCATGTGCTTCAAGGATGTTTGAGATAGCAGAGTGGACATCCGAAACACACGATTTAACCACCTCTCTTTCAGATCGAAGAGACTCAATCTCCTGTTGAGAGTTGGAGAGTTGAATGATCTTGACCTTCAGAGCAGTAGTTTTCCTTGCAAGAACATCCAATAGAGTGTTCTCGGCAGCCAAGTCTTCTTGAAGCATGGAGAGACACTCCTCGATGGTTGTTCTGAAAGCTGAGTTGTCGTCAGAAATGGTTTGACGAAGCGAAGCAAATGATGTCAGCTCAGAAGCAACTGATGTAGCCAACTGGTTGATAATGGGTTCCAACGTAGTCTTGATGGCTTCAGCACTTTCCTATAAAGATTTCAACAGTGAAGAGGCATCAGTAAATAGTTTATCGACTTTTTCGGTCGCTGCCTGACAGGCTTTGGTTGAGGCATCTATGGCTGCAGTGGCTGAATCAGGGGAAACTTGATGAGCTTTGGAAAAAGTTTCAACAATTTTCTGAATTGCAGCTTCAGATATGGATGACTGAGAAGTGGACGACGAGGCGATGAGCGAATCAATTTTATTATGTAGCTCCTTGAGATGCCTCTTAGTGACAGGAGCATCGTCATCTTCATCACTCTGAACTTGAAACGGACTGTAATAGACCGAGTCAAAGGTCATGTTCTCCCCGCCAAGGAGTGGTTCTTCTTCCTCTGATGCGTGAGCAGGAGAAGATGGTGGTGGTGAAGCTGGAGGTTCGGTAGTAGAGGTAGGTTCGGGTTGGGTGGTGTGTTCGGTTGTTGGTGTGGGTTCGGGTGCTGAGGTGAATTTGGGTGCGTCGGTAAAGATTGGTCGTGGTACTGGGATGGAAGTAGGTGGTATTTGAGTGGTGGAAGTTATGGGGGGAATAGAAATAGGAATGGTAACGGGTGGAGAGGAAATAGGAGAAGTAGAAACATGAACATCAGGGGTTGGAGATCATGGTGGAGTGTTACCATGTTGAGATCCATCAGAATCAGAACTCTCTCCCTCAGATTCGCTCGAGGATGAAGCGATAATCGACTTTCGCCTCGGTTGAGTTTTTCTCCTCTTCTACTATGGAGATTGAGCAGCCCTGGTGGTTTTCCTCTTCTTGGGAGAAGGGCCTTTTGCCCCCTTTGCCACCTGTTTTCCCTTGTCAGCCTTCTTTCCTCTAGGAACAGGCTTGTCAGCATCATGAATGGATTTCAACATTTCTGGAGTAAGATCCCTCGGACCAGAACGTTTGAACTCCTTGTACGTTTTGATAATCCGGCTGTCAGCAGGAACATCACCATACATCGTTTCTGGGATAGAACCATTGAAGGGGAATTTGGAAGCATCCGACACAATGATCTTCGTGGTGTGGAAAGTACCAATTGAGGACATTGGAGCACCAACAACAATGGGGACGTGGTACTTGTCCATCACCCATTTAGTGACAATAGTCCAAAAACGGGCATAAGAAATTTCTGAGTGTCGAGAGGTCGAAGAAAGACTCTGAATGAGTCGTTGCCATAGGACTGACCCGTAGTCCATGTTGATGCCATTGTAGATCCCGTACATGATGGAGAGAAATAAACGACTTGCCCCATCGGATCCAGCACTTCTTTCAAATAAACCCTTGAATAGAACAGTGAAGATCCCATTCCACTGAGGGGGTAGGCACGACTTCTTGAATTTCGTGACAGTAGTGAGCACCTCAATGTACCCCATGTTGTAGAACATGTTGAACAGATGACCCATAGGAATGGTTTCCGGATTAACCCTCGAAGAATCAGCGTCAAACCCTAACAGCGTACAGAACCTTTGTTTGGAAATCGACGCCTTGTGCTCAAAGACATCGAAGAAAATCCTGTCGACAACCTTGTCGTAGTGTGCTGTGGCGAAAATTTGTGACAGGAACTCCATTGGAACAGCTTCAGCCCTGGTAAGAGCAGGAGCGATTGAGGAGTACTTCAGGCATTCGATGATGGGAAACATGAAGGCATCGTACACCTAAGGAGTAAGATCAATGATCAAACTCTGCTGTGGGCGAATGGGCAAGATGTGAGATGTTGTGTGAACCGATGAAGAATCCGCCATTGTTGTGATGAAAGTGAGAGAGATGATGAACAGTAGAGGTTGGAGGAATTCTTGTTCTCTGGAAATATAGGTGCAGTAAAGAGGTAAACGGTGGTTTACATTGCCTTTTATACTGAGGGTATAGGAGAGAGAAGAATCTTTCCCAAATCTTCGATTGAAAAACGAAGGGATTTTCGGAGGTGACTGACGCGTGACTGTTGGCGTTACCGATGATCACGCATGAGAGAGAATGTCAGGCCCTAATTACATGCCTTCCCATCAGGCGCCGTTTGGAGATGAAACGGTTCCTATTCGCACGCTTTTCCCTCTTGCACTGTTTGAAATCATATCGATTGGACTCCCGCCTGAGTCATCATGTCGTCATCTTATCTCTTTAAAGTGTAACGACATCTTTTAGAATAAAATCACCACGTGGATCAATGTTAACCACAACCTTTTAAAACAACCAATCCAATTAAAACACCTTGAAATTAATGAAACCAGAATTTTCGAAAATCAAAAAGATTTTCGTGCTGAGTGTGTAAAAGAAAAGAAATAAAGCAACACTTTTGAGGGATAATGTGATGTCAATAAAGACACGAAACAATGGATCCCGGGCACGAATCTATTCCTTCAAAGTCAAGAGAGACCTTAAAGTGTTTGTGTGGTTTCCCGTTGAATAACGATTAGACACTTATTAAAAAGTATTGAAAGGCTTCTTTTAATTAGGCTTATGAGGGTGGCTTTCGCTTCGATTCAGAATTCCTAATCTTGATATAAGATAGAAATCGAACGAAGTACTTGTGAGATCAATGTAGTTTGTTGAACAAGTAGGTTGGAGATAATGTAAGTAGCAAGGTAAACTAATATATATGAAATCTCAAAAAAAATAAAACTGGATCCCAAGGGAAGAAATGTTATTGGATTTAACAATTTCATAGGAATTACTCAAAAGAAAAATAGAGATTTCGTGTTGTACCCCCATGGATAAGTCCGTCAATTCATTAGTGAAAGCTAGAGCAAATTAATTGTTCACCGTCAATGCATGATAGGTATTGAATTTTGGTTTTCACTTAGCACGTAGTGACACGAAGCGAAGATCATGAACATAGAAATTGTGCAACCATAAACCTCAATGGTAATATCTGAGAGTCTCAAGGGTTACGTTTGTGAAGCGAATGTGATGGAGAAAAGTAATGTAGGTGGTGTAAAGAAACCAAAGTACCTCTACTATAAAAATAGGGACCAAGTAGACAACTCTTATCTCATGTGAGAAGAGAGTTAGATAGCTCATGATTAGAATAATTATGAGAGCCTAATTGGACACATACAACAGCATGCTTCTAGGGACACTTAGCTAGTGAAATGATTTACCCACAAAGAGACATACAAAAAAAGAGCCAAAATAAAAAATAAATAAATAAATAAAATATTTTTGGAATTTTTTGAATTTACGAAAGAAAAAAATAAAATAAAAGGTTAAAAAATATTTTGGAGTTTTTGATAATAATAAAAAAAACATAAAAAAAATGAATACAAAAAAAATGTTGGAACCGAACCCGAGCGTTCGGTCTATTTCGGTTGAGAAAAAAAATTTTGGAACCGAACCCGAGCGTTCGGTTTATTTCGGGTGAGAAAAATTTTGGAACCGAACCCAAACGTTCGGTCTATTTCGGTTGTGAGGAAAAAAAATAAGTTTGAAAAAGAAAAGAACTTTGACAATAAGATAAATGAATTTGGAAAGATAATACAAAAGATTTACAACCAAGGAAACTACCTTTGAGTGATAAGCGAAGATCAAATGATACAACCGAACCCGAGCGTTCGGTTCATTTTGGTACACCAGACCAAGACCCGAACCCAAGCGTTCGGTCTATTTCGGCATACAAGAGACCCGAACCCGAACGTTCGGTCTATTTCGCTTCTTACTTTTGATCTTGAGAGGTAATTTTTGGTACTGACTCCGATTCCATCATTCCAAGCCCTTGTAGAATTTTGTTGAAAGAAGCTTCAGGAAGAGCTTTGGTGAAAATGTCAGCCAGTTGATCAGTGGTTCGAACAAAGTGAATTTCGACGTTCCCATCTTCCACATGATCCTTAATGAAGTGATACCTCAGTGCTATGTGCTTAGTCTTTGAGTGTTGCACTGGGTTATGACAGATCCTAATTGCACTTTCAGAGTCGCAATATAGTGGGATCTTTTTCATATTGAGTCCATATTCTCGAAGTTGGCTTTGGATCCAAATCACTTGAGAAGTATAGGAGGCAGCTGCGATGTATTCTACTTCAGCTGTAGACAAAGATACACAAGTCTGTTTCTTTGATTGCCAGCTAACCAATTTCCTGTCAAGGAATTGGCAGCCTCTAGTGGTTGCTTTTCCTGTCTAGTCCATAACCTCCAAGGTCTGCATCTGAGTAGGCTTGAACGAAGAAACCTGAGTTTGATGGATACCATAAACCGAGAGAGGTAGTTCGTTTGAGATACTAGAGTATGTTCTTCACTGCAAGCATATGAGGTTCACGAGGATTTGCCTGAAATCTAGCACAGTAACAAACAGAAAACATTATATCAGGCCTGCTAGTAGTAATGTACATTAGCGAACCGATCATCTGGTGATATAGCGTAATATCGACTGCTGGCTTATCCAAGGATGGAGTGAGCTTGGTGTCGAACACCATTGGAACTTTAACCTTTGAGTCTCCCATCATGCCGAATTTAGCAAGGAGAGTCTTGGTGTAAGCTTCCTAGTTAATAAAGATGCCTTCGGGTCCCTGTCTAATATTTAAGCCAAGGAAAAAGTTAATTGGACCCATTGAGCTCATTTCAAATTTAGTCTCCATCAGCTTTCTGAATTCAGCCGTTAAGCTAGGATTCGTTGAGCCAAAGATGATATCATCGACATAGATTTGAACAATCATAAGGTGGTTACCTTCCTTCTTACGAAAGAAGGTTGGGTCAACCCAACCTTGTTTGAATTTAGACATCTTTAAAAACTTGGTTAGCGTTTCATACCAGGCCCTAGATGCTTGTTTCAGTCCATAAACCGCTTTGTCCAGAATATTACAGTGATTGGGATATTTTTCATTGACGAATCCCGGAGGCTGCTCCACGTACACTGTTTCTTTGAGTTCTCCATTTAGAAATGCACTCTTTACGTCCATTTGGTAGACCTCAAAGTTCTTGTGTGCATCATAGGCAAGAAATATTCGAACAGATTCCAGCCTAGCCACAGGAGCAAAAGTTTCTTCATAATCGATTCCTTCCTCCTGGCAGTATCCTTTCACCACTAGACGAGCTTTGTTTCTTATCACATTGCCTTCCATGTCCATTTTATTTCTGAAGACCCATTTGAGACCAACAACCAAGGCATCTTAAGGAGTTGGAATGAGGCGCCAAACTTTATTTCTTTCGAACTCATTAAGTTCGTCTTGCATAGCTTGAACCCAATCAGAGTGATCAAGAGCAGTGTTAACTGTCTTTGGTTCAACTTTTGAGACAAAAGAGTTAAACATACATAACTCTACTTTTGAAAATAGAGATGTTTTCTTTGCCTTCAGTTGAGATCAGGTCAACACCTTTTAAGAGACATTACCCACAACCTGTGAAACAAGATGATCTCTAGTCCATTTGACAAGAGGAGGGTAATTTGGATCATAGGATGGATCTAATTCAGCATTTACCATCTCTTCTAATTCAGATTGACTGTCATCTTTGTAAAACATATCAGCATTCTCCCCCTCGACTGATGAGCTTTCAGGTGTATCATGTCTTTCCGGTGCTACAGGAGTTTCGGGTGGTATTGAGCTTTCGGGTGTTGCAGTACCTTCGGGTGCAGTAGAGCTTTCGGGAGCTACAGTACCTTCGGGTACAGTAGAGCTTTCGGGTGCAGCTGGAGAAGAGTTCTCCCCCTTAACTTGTGAACTTGGCTGATTTGAAGAAGATGGATTCTCCCCTCAACTGAAGCGTCGTGCTGAGAAGGTTCAGTTGGAACTGATTCTCCTTCATCCAGTTGTTTGGCAGCGTCATCGATGATTTGCTTCAGATGATCAACTTTGTTGTCTACTGCATTAGCTTCTGAGAGAGTAGCCTTCTCCGGTTCATCGAAAAACTCCACAAACTGCTCAAACAAATTTGCAATCGAGGCTGTGACTTGGCCTGTTTGAGAGAAGATTTCTCCAACTGTTTCTTCCGTGGCCTTCAGCTTCTTGACATAGCTGTCATCGAAAGTCATATAATACGTTTCTTCAATCTTCCTCGAACGCTTGTTTAAAACCCTGTATGGTTTCGAAGTGAGAGAATATCCCAGAAAAATCCCTTCATCGGCTTTTACGTCGAACTTGTTACGATGTTCTTTAGAATTGAAGACAAAGCATCGTGAGCCGAATACGTGGAAAAATTTGACGTTTGGCTTTCTGTTTTTGATGATCTCATAAGGAGTAAGAGTGAAACGCTTATTGAGATAGGACATGTTCTGCGTAAAACATGCTGCAGCAATAGCATCAGCCCAAAAATATAGAAGTAGAGAAGCGAAACTTAGCATGGTTCGGGCCGCCTCACACAAAGATCGGTTTCGTCTTTCGACAATCCCATTTTATTGAGGGGTGTAGGGAGCTGAGAAGTTGTGACTGGTTCCTTTTTCTGCTAAAAAGTCTTCAAATTCTTTATTCTTGAACTCCAGCCCATTGTCGCTTCTGATGTTGCGAACGACTTTCCTCAGCTGCACTTCAACCTGCTTGATAAACATGTTTAGCTTGAGAGTTGCCTCAGATTTGTGCTTTAGAAAGAACACCCATGTAAATCGTGAAAAGTCATCAACAATGACAAGAATATACTTGTTACCGCCAATGCTTTCGATAGATGGTGGATCACACAAGTCAATGTGAATTAACTCTAGTGGTTCAACAACTTTAGTGTTTATAATCGACGGGTGACTTTGACGACTCTGCTTCCCCATTTCACACGCAACACACAAATGTTCTCGATCAAACTTGAGCAATGGAAGACCCCGAACATGACCTCCGGTGACAAGTTTGTTGATATCCTTGAAGTTGAGATGAGAGAGCCTTCGGTGCCACAACCAGCTTTCGTCAGAATGTGCTTTGGATAACAGACAGATAGCTGGATTTCCTTTGATAGGTTTGAGATTAAGAGGAAACATTTGGCCTTTGCCGTATGAGAGAGACTTCTCAACTCATAAGGGCCACACTTGTGGGAAGTACGACAAGAGCCATGATGGGGTGTGTAGAGCAGGTGTGTGTTACAAGTACGAGAAGGAGGGGCATATCGCGAGGGATTGCCCCAAAGGATTTTCGGTTTTCTTCCATTGCAACCAGACTGGCCATAGGAAGGCCGAGTCCCCGCAGCTGCTTCCGGGATCAACGCAGGGATCTGTGCCTCCTACCACTTGAGCTACTGAGAGTCGGCCCGTGAAGGCCGTGTAGGGTTTTGGTATAATACAACATCCTATGGTGCACATACAACCCTAAATACCTTGGATCTATGTTTTCACTAATTATACATGCAAATGGTTTCCAAGGTATTGAACCTATAGCTAGCATGCAATTGTCATACAAACTACATAAAATACTAGTTAGTGTAACATACCTTTTTGTGTGGCTGGAGGTCTTGATGTATTTGGCGTTAAGAACTTAGCCCCAATAGTGTGGAAGCCTCAAATGAAGTCATAACACATCAAGGACAAAGGTAGGACTTGAGAGAGAATCTCCATGCACTTTAAAACCTTCATGAACTCCAACAACATGCACACACACTAAAAGTGGCGGCTTTTAGGTCATAACATATGTATTTATATGTGTTGAATTCTAAGAGTCATGGGTATAACCCAAACCCATATCCATGTATTTTATGATCCATGGTTCATGTGGCCCAACTCTTTATGTATCCATACATAAACTTGGTCCAACATGGATGATAAGCCCAACACATATAAATATAACTAATTACCATAATTAGTCCTCATAGATATAATTAGTCTCTTTTGACCACTAAATTAATTCCAAATTAATTCTTGATCAACACTAATTAAAACATATGACTTCATACTAATATATTATAACTTATAATATATTAATAATCCATAATTAACCTTCTCTTAAAATTCCATCCTAACAAATTGTCCTGATGATATGCAACCCAAATGGACCATGCTACTCTCGGGTCGAATACATACTAATAATAGTTATGGGCTTAGACACCTAATCCAACAGGCCGAGGCACCGAAGGCTCGTGGAAGAGCCTTCCAGTTGACAGCGGAGGAGGTCCGCGCAACACCCGATGTTGTGGCTGGTATGTGATCTTTTGCTTATTCTTTTGTTTATATATATGGTGCTTATTTGTGATATGTTTATGTACTTTTCTTGTGAGTTCTGTACCTGCTTTGGTGTTGTTTTACTCTGGTGCGATTCAATCCTTCCTATCGCTAGCCTTTAGTCGTCACATCAGTAGCTGATGTGAGGCATTGAGTCGACCTTTGATGATTGTTTACTTTGGTACGAGTCAATCCCTCTAGCCCTAACTCTGTGGACCCTCTGGTCCAAACTCTGTGGACCTTCCGGTCCTAACTCTGTAAACTCTGGAATACACACAACATAAATCACATAGAAATAATGTAGTGCAACACATCACATAAGTAGTATACAAGATACTATGTCACATAACTCTGGTTACCACTCAAGGTAACGTATAGTGAGAAGACTCACCTCGGATATCTCGGATAATATCTCGCTCGCGTATACACTGATCTAGCCTCTACCTAATAACATAAACAATCATCTCGATTAATAACGGCTCTCCAGGCTAGACTAGACTCTCTCTCATGTCATCTAAGAAGGCTAAAAGACCATTTTACCCTTCAAACGGTCCACAAGTCCAATTGTTGACCAATCCCTAAGAGCCAACAAAAGTCAATGGTCAAACCTTGACCAGACTCGTCGGGTGCACAAATGTGACTCGGCGAGTCCATGCGTGTCCTTCACACTCCTGGTCCTCACTTGACTCAATGAGTCAACCCTCCACTCTTCAAATCATCACTGATCGTGAATCGCAGGAGAATCCGTCCCAACTCGTCGAGTCCGGCTCTTGACTCGGCGAGTTCAGTCATGAACTCAAGTCCTCTAAATCCCTTCTGACTCACTGAGTCATGTTCCCAACTCAGTGAGTCACCAACTGAGTGATTCACGGGGAACCTAATCCTACTCGTCGAGTCTGTTCCTGGACTCGGCGAGTTCATGCCATGCTCAAAGTCAAATGACCTCCTGAGGTCAGATTTGTTCCTCTAATCCATAGATCTGACCTTCCCAAGCATGATTATCACGTAAAGTTTAGAACTTGATGCTCATGCAAAGGACAAAAGACTCTATTTGAAGAAATAACCTCAAATATGACATCTTAAGCTCATTTCTCCCAATATCAATCATAAAGATCCAAGGGGTTAAGGTCTCTGGACCTCTTTGTATCCAGATCCAAAGCCTTAATACGAGAAGGGACCAAATGCTCATCAAATCAAGCCTGTAAAGGGTCTAGAAAACCCTAACTCCAAAGGTTAACACCAAAACTGAAGAAGGATCGAATCTATACCTCAAATATGAAGTCCTTGGCTCTGAAATCTTCAGAATAACACCCTCTTCAGCTCCCTCAAGGCCTTCTTCTTGCAAGAATAACAACACAAGGATCAAAAATGGCCTCTCCTACCTCGCAAACGCTCTAGCTCTCTTAGGGTTTCTCTCTAGGGTCTGGTAGCTGCAATTGAAGGCTATAAGAGCCTTTAAATAGGTCCCAAACCCGATAAATTAGGGTTTCACTTAAAATCGTGGACTCGACGAGTCCACGAGTCTACTCGTCGAGTCCAGTCACTAATCCGGATAAGAACTCGTGATCCTTGTCACACCCCAAAACCACGAACGGCGGAAACGTTCAGGGGTGGAGGACGTCATGTACAGTATCACAACAGTGTAATATAATAAACAAGAAACAACATCATCCATTGCATTATAAGTAAAGTTTAATACATGTGTGTTCTTTCATTGTAATAAGACACCAAAAATATACTATCAAAATAAAAGACGAGACTTGTCTGCTCCGTCTTCTCAAAACCTGGCCTTCGTACCTGTCTACTGATGACCTAAGAATACAAGTTATTTTGAAAGCGAGTATCAGCTTTAAAGCTGGTGAATTCATAAGTATATAAGTGTCATTGCCTTGTTTGTGAAAATCTGTTATGAAGGCCATGTAAACCTTTAAATGAAAATGTTGAGGTAAGTATGAAATCCCTAGAAAAACCCTTATTTTCTATAAGTATGAAATGTAGTTTTCTACCAAGACACGAATGTTCTGTACGTATGAAGTGTAGTCTTCTACCAAGACCCGAATGTTTTGTAAGTATGAAGTGTAGTCTTCTACTAAGACCCGAATGTTTTGTAAGTATGAAGTGTAGTCTTCTACCAAGACCCGAATGTTCTGTTTGTAAAATGATAGTTTTCCCTTTGTATTGACTAGTACTAAAAGTGCTTAGTCTAACTCATCGTTTATGTGAATGCATCACAAAATAAAGTAAACAGGAAAATGTACTACTGTAAGTATAACCTAATGAACATCCGAAGATTGTCCAATTGTCCTCTGTAGCAGCAGCAGGTGGGTGGAAGGGTTAGTCCCAAATCGATCTTCCTAATATAAGTAGTAACCTTAGACCTCCGTAGATGGTCATCGACCACTGGTGCTAATCAGTGGGGTTCGGAATGGTAAGTCCCGTCTAGCTATCCCATTGAACCGGGATAGGAAAGACAATTTACACAGTAAGTACTAATAAATCATCCTCGTAGTCTTAAGTACAAGTATCCAGGTAAGTGAATACAGGATAATGCACCTATGTAAAAGTGTTCATGTATGGTATTCATGTATGTGTGTCCATGTAACAAGTAAGTATATGTAAACATATTCATGTATCAGGTAAACCTCTGTAGGTATTCATGTATCAGGTAATGTACTAGTATAGACTCATGAATGAACTGACTCTTGTGTGATTCCTTGTAATAGAAGTAATGTTTGTTATCTTCAAATTATCCCTATGATAATTTACTGTAATATAACTGGTTGATCATGTAGGTTTGTACACTCTTACTACTCAAGGGTGTGGGAAACTAAATGAAAGATGTAAACTATAACATCAATACATATATAAGAATATAAGTGTATATGCATAGTTTAGTTCAAGAATGAAAAATGGTTTTTGTAAGACATCTTATGGGTTTTGAACAATAATTAACAATGACTTGATGTCATTTTAATAAACATTTCAAAGGTAAAACATTTGGTAACAATGTGCTTTTAAGATGTAAAACCATTTCATGCATCACATTTTGTAGCATGTGAAATCTGTTAAATGACAAACACAGTTATAAAATACATATCAATGATTTAATAACATGTTTGTTTCTACTTGTATTCCCCCCCCCCCCCATTAAAGCATTTAAAATCATTTAAAACATTGATTAGGGGTATGAACTCACCTGTAGTTGGTGATTGGAATGAACTGAACGGTATAGGATGGCTAGGTGTCAAGCGAGGACTTGTGCACACACTACGATCCTAATGAACATATAATCACACATATATGCACTCAATTAGACTCAAATGACTAATTGATAATGTTAAGACATCCTAGACATAATAAACACTTTATATAAGTGTTTTAAGCCTTAAGGATTGCATCTAAGCTATTTTGGGACAAGGTATTTGTGTTTAGGGTTCCAAAGGACCCTACATGTGAGTTTACTCCCCATAAACCATCACACATGGAGTTTACGGTTGTAAACTCTTGATTTTACGGCCGTAAACTCCCAAACATGTGTGTTTGGTGTGTTTTGAAGTCCAAAATGCTTTCTAGAATTATTCTAACTTGGTGGCTAAGTCCTTGGAAGGGTTTAAGGTCTAGAAATACTCCAAATAGGAGTTTACGGCCTCAATGCCATTCCCCTTGGAGTTTACGGCCGTAAACTCCCTTGGGGTGTTGTTTTTGTTGCTTTCAAGCCTCTTGCACTTATGGTATATGTTCTAGACTTTTATTCCTAGCATATGAAGGCATTAGGCACACCTTGGTGCCCTTTTTAGGAGTTTACGGCCCAAGAACCATGTCTTGGCCGTAAACTCACTTTGTTAGGTGATTTTGATGTGGTTTGGTCCCTCCATTAAGTGGGTAACAATTTCTTTTAAAGGTCTAGGGCTTTAGGTGTCATGAAAACACCCTTTTGTCCATTTAAATGGAGTTTATGGCCTAAGATACACTTGGGTCGTAAACTCCCATTTGTTTGTGTTCTTTGATGTGTTTAATGCCTTACACTAAATGGGATCTAGTCTAGATAAAAGCCATATGGAATCAAGTCCACCCGTCGTCTTGGGCAACTTGGTTATGAAGTCCATAGTGATCCGCTTCCACTTCCATTCTGGTATCTCTGGTTGTTGTAGAAGACCGCAGGGTTTCTGTTATTCGACCTTGACCTTTGCGCATGTAAGGCATTTACTCATGAAGGTAGCAATATCTGCTTTCATGTTAGGCCACCAGTATAATTTTTTAAGATCCAGATACATCTTATCTGAACCCGGGTGGACGGAATAATGAGTGTTGTGAGCTTCGGTCATGACCAAGTCTCTGAAGCCACCGTGTTTCGGTGTCCAGATCCGATCCATGAGGTATAAGGCTCCGCCACCCTTGACTTCTAAGTTCTTATCCATCCCTCTAAGGGATTCACCCGCCACGTTTTCAGGTTTCAAAGCGTCGAGCTGAGCCTCCTTTATTTGCGTGGACAAGTGTGAATGGATAGTTAGACTCAAAGATTTGACTCTACGACCAGTATATTCTTTCCGACTTAGGGCGTCGGCTACTACATTGGCTTTACCCGGATGATAACGAATTTCGCATTCGTAATCACTAAGTAGCTCGACCCACCGTCGTTGTCTCATGTTGAGCTCTTTCTGGTCGAAAATGTGTTGTAGACTCTTATGGTCTGCAAAGATCGTGCTTTTTGTACCGTATAGGTAATGTCGCCAGATCTTCAAAGCAAACACAACTGCTCCTAGTTCGAGATCGTGGGTTGTGTAGTTAACCTCATGTGTCTTCAGCTGTCTCAAGGCATCGGCTATGACTTTACCTCACTGCATCAGAACACATCCGAGTCCTTGATTGGATGCATCACAATAGACAATGAAGTCTTCTATTCCTTCGGGAAGGGATAGTATCGGGGCGGTGCACAAGGCTCGTTTAAGCGTTTGGAACGTTCTTTCCTGTTTCTCTTCCCAGTCGAAGGCCACGCCTTTCTGGGTCAGGGTTGTAAGAGGTTTCGCTATGCTGGAGAAGTTCTGAATGAACCTGCGATAGTGGCCAGTTAGACCTAGAAATTGACGAATTTCAGTAGGTGTCTTTGGTGCTGACCAGTTCTCGATGGCCTTAATTTTGGAAGGGTCCACATGTATACCTTCTTCGCTAACTAAATAGCCCAAGAATTCGACTCGTCGAATCCAAAATTCTCACTTTGAGAACTTCGCGTAGAGCTTCTCCGATCGCAATGTTTCTAAGATTTTATGGAGATGTTGACTATGTTCTTCCTTACTTCGAGAGTAGATGAGTATGTCATCAATGAAGACGATGACGAACTGATCCAAGTAAGGATGACACACCCTATTCATCAGATCCATGAATACTGCGGGCGCGTTAGTTAATCCGAACGACATTACTACAAACTCGTAGTGTCCATAACGAGTTCAGAAGGCTGTCTTGGGAACATCCTCCTCTAATACTCGTAGTTGGTGATATCCGGATCGCAGATCTATCTTCGAGAAGTAGTTGGCTCCTTGAAGTTGATCAAATAAATCGTCAATGCGGGGCAAGGGATAACGATTTTTAAAGGTAAGTTTGTTGAGTTCCCTATAGTCGATGCACATGCGAAACGATCCATCTTTCTTCCTAACGAACAAGACCGGTGCTCCCCATGGTGAGAAGCTTGGTTGAATGAATCCCTTCTTGAGAAGTTCGTTAAGTTGACTGGAAAGTTCCTGCATTTCAGCCGGTGCCAGACGATAAGGAGATTTAGCTACGGGGGTAGCCCCTGGCACTAAGTCGATTCTGAATTCGACATGGCGTTGTGGTGGTAAACCGGGAAGTTCTTTTGGGAATATGTCGGGAAAGTCGCGTACTTCTGGGATTTTCTGGATGTCTTTCTGTTCTTGGCTGGTATCGACGACGTGTGCCAGAAATGCATGGTACTCCTTCCGCAAGCACTTCTGGGCTTGAATGCACGAAATGATGCGAAGGCTCGTACTAGGTTCGTCGCCGTTGATAATTAAAGTTTCGTTTTTAGGAAGGTTAATACGAACTGCTTTTTCGAAGCACATAATGTCGGCACGAAGAAGACTCAACCAATCCATACCGATGATAACGTCGAAACATTTAATTATGACTGGCATGAGATCTATCTTGAAAGTATGGCCATCTAAAGTTAAGGTACAACCTACGTATATGCAGTTTGTACTCTCTGTTTTCCCATTAGCCATTTCTACTATGAATGAATTATCTAATGCACATGGTTTTTGTTTAAGCAGGTGTGCAAATTTGTGACTTACAAAACTTTTCTTGGCTCCACTATCGAAAAGTATGCAAGCATATGAGTTATCGAGGAGGAACGTACCAGTAACTATCGTAGGATCAGCTACTGCTTCCTCGTGGCCTAGGGCCATAACTCTGCCCACTCCTCCAGCCATCCCCGCTTTAGGGCAGTTCCTCTTGTAGTGGCCCACTTCGCCACAACCATAGCAAGTTTGGCCCATACCGGCGTTAGGAACCTGGATAGCTTGAGTCGTTGGAGTCTTGCAGAAACGGACGGTGTGTCCCCTCTTGTTGCAGTTAGAGCACTGCATCTCCCTGCAAGGTCCGTGGTGGTGGAAGTTGCACTTGGTGCACTTCGGGAGAGTCCCAGCGTATGTTTTTGCTGGTAAGAGGTTCGCAGGGGCAACAGGAGTCACTGTGGCAGCATTGATCACCACAAGTTGTTGCTTATTGGAGGATCCTTGTGGAGCCCCTCTTTTCCTCTTATTCCACCCCTTCTTGTGGTAGTCGGGGTTGGATTTTTGTGGTACAGGAGTAGGGATTGTTGTGTTCTGAGGTTTCCGGTGATCGATGAGGGATTGTGCTAGTTCCTTGGCGCTATCAAAGGTAATAGGCCTGGAAGCGATCACACTTGACTGGATCTGGGGCGACAGTCCCCAGATATATCTCTCGATCTTTTTGCTCTGGAGAGCAACCATATCAGGGCATAAGTTTGCCAAATCACAGAACCTATTTGTGTAGGTAGTGATGTCGGATCCAACCATTTGTAGACCCCAGAATTCTTGCTCGAGTTTTTGTATTTCACCTCGAGGACAGTATTCTTTCATCAGCATGTCTTTCAACTTTTCCCAGCCGATGGACTACGCCACCACCAACGTTAGATAGTTAACATGGTTGTTCCACCATGTTAGTGCTCGGTCAGAGAAGGTACAAGCTGCAAACTTGACCTTGATGTCCTCTTGGCATCCGCAGATCTCGAAGACAGATTCCATCTTCTCAATCCACTGTCTCAACACCATAACACCCCCAGTTCCATTGAAGCTGCGGGGTTTGGCGTTAGTGAAGTCCTTGTAGGTGCATTCCCGAGGGTGTCCATGGCTTTCGCCGTGGTTCGAGGGTGGTGCACTTGTTCCTGATCCACTAGGGGCAGGAGCGTTGATTGCTAACACAGCAGTTGCAACTGCTGCTGTGAAAGCTGCCTGGAACATATTGGCATCGAAAGGATTTGGTGGTTGAAGAGGTACAGGTGGTGGTGGAGGTGGTGGTATTGGTGCTTCGTTGTTTGGGTTCCTCCTTGGATTCCTGCGTGGCGGCATCTTTAACTATACGTTTGAAAGATGACGAAATGGATAAGAATAAATGATTAATGAATGTGTCTCATGGACTAAATCCCCATAGCCCAACAATAGAAAGAATAGTATCACTAAATGAAGAAGATAGCATTTGGATAAAAATTTCCATTAGATTAGATATCCGTCAATAATACTGGAATTACAGATGTAACAAGTTCGGGAAAAATGGCCTAGAAGTAGGCCTTACATCAACCAAGATGGAAAATTTTGACAGAATTAAGACTTGATCAAGACCTTACAGGTCTAAGATTTATACAGGTATGAAATTAGACCAAAGTTTTACATAAACTAGGTTATATCCAAAAGATGAGTCAACGAGATTCTATCGGCGACGAGAACTACTAGAATGAGTCCTCGATCCCGACAGTAGACATTCAATGTCCCTTATACGCCTGTCCGACCTTGCTTGCTGAGCTCGAAGTTCTCTAACTTCAGCTTGAGTTTCAGCAAGTTCCTTCCGCAGGTTTGCATTGCGGACCAGAGTCCTTTCATGAGCAGACTCTAGTTGGCGAATGTGGACAGTGTTAACACCAGAGTTGGCGTCAACTTCAAAGACTTGATTGATAGTCGCCTGAGCTAATATCGAGTTCCGAGAAATCCTACGCACCATGATTGGTAGGACTCTATCAGCAGAACCTCCTTCAGTGAGGTCGTAGAAACTTCGATCTCCATTGTAAGGAATGGGCTGACCCTGTTCATGACTCCATGTAATCAAGTTAGTGGCCCACAGAGGTGTGGGTCCTTGAAACACAAGGCGAGGGTTCAGGTTTTGGTTTTGAGCATTTGGGGGTAGGTTGTTGACTTCTGGCTCCGAGTCAGAACTATCAGAAAAACCTTCAGCATGGTGATCATCCAAAGGAATTGGGTGATCATCTTCTGGTTCAGCCTCTAGCCAACCAGCATTGCCTTGGTTTGGGAAGTACGGATCGCCATGGTGAAATCTAGCCATTTTAATCTACGCGAGAAAAGGGACATAAGAAATAGCTAAAATAGACGAACTAACTAAGATAATTACAGTAAGACCAAATACCCCTATGATATTTTTTTATGGTTGCTTTGGTAAGTTTTTAGACTTGTTGCCATATCACAACCATTCTTGGGCATATGCTAATCACTCCTCGGACCAGCATAGTTGATCAGGCTATGCCATTCCCAAGACTGACCATATATCCCCAGGCTTACTTGTGATATTCAACAATCGTAATACTTTTGTTCTAGTCATTGTGACACTGATTTTAGTATGAATGCAGGCACGTATACTTTGTTAAATATTTTATTATTTAAAAGTATAACTCTTAGACAGAGTGTTTTAATCCCGATGTATTTATAGTTAGTATATCTTTTATGGGTTGATATACTTAATTCACTATAAACAATGCTCTGATACCAATCTGTCACACCCCAAAACCACGAACGGCGGAAACGTTCAGGGGTGGAGGATGTCATGTACAGTATCACAATAGTGTAATATAATAAACAAGCAAAAACAGCATCCATTGCATTATAAGTAAAGTTTAATACATGTGTGTTCTTTCATTGTAATAAGACACCAAAAATATACAATCAAAATAAAAGACGAGACTTGTCTGCTCCGTCTTCTCAAAACCTGGCCTCTGTACCTGTCTACTGATGACCTGAGAATACAAGTTATTTTGAAAGCGAGTATCAGCTTTAAAGCTGGTGAATTCATAAGTATATAAGTGTCATTGCCTTGTTTGTGAAAATCTGTTATGAAGTCCATGTAAACCTTTAAATGAAAATGTTGAGGTAAGTATGAAATCCCTAGAAAAACCCTTATTTTCTATAAGTATGAAATGTAGTCTTCTACCAAGACCCGAATGTTCTGTACGTATGAAGTGTAGTCTTCTACCAAGACCCGAATGTTTTGTAAGTATGAAGTGTAGTCTTCTACTAAGACCCGAATGTTTTGTAAGTATGAAGTGTAGTCTTCTACCAAGACCCGAAAGTTCTGTTTGTAAAATGATAGTTTTACCTTTGTATTGACTAGTACTAAAAGTGCTTAGTCTAACTCATCGTTTATGTGAATGCATCACAAAATAAAGTGACCAGGAAAATGTACTACTGTAAGTGTTGTCACTGGGTACTAGGACCAACACAACATCGCATTAAGCGAAATGTATAACCTAATGAACATCCGAAGATTGTCCAATTGTCCTTTGTAGCAGCAGCTGGTGGGTGGAAGGGTTCGTCCCAAATCGATCTTCCTAATATAAGTAGTAACCTTAGACCTCCGTAGATGGTCATCGACCACTAGTGCTAATCAGTGGGGTTCGGAATGGTAAGTCCCATCTAGCTATCCCATTGAACCGGGATAGGAAAGACAATTTACACAGTAAGTAATAATAAATCATCCTCGTAGTCCTAAGTACAAGTATCCAGGTAAGTGAATACAGGATAATGCACCTATGTAAAAGTGTTCATGTATGGTATTCATGTATGTGTGTCCATGTAACAAGTAAGTATATGTAAACATATTCATATATCAGCTAAACCTCTGTAGGTATTCATGTATCAGGTAATGTACTAGTATAGACTCATGAATGAACTGAATCTTGTGTGATTCCTTGTAATAGAAGTAATGTTTGTTATCTTCAAATTATCCCTATGATAATTTACTGTAATATAACTGGTTGATCATGTAGGTTTGTACACTCTTACTACTCAAGGGTGTGGGAAACTAAATGAAAGATGTAAACTATAACATCAATACATATATAAGAATATAAGTGTATATGCATAGTTTAGTTCAAGAATGAAAAATGGTTTTTGTAAGACATCTTATGGGTTTTAAACAATAATTAAAAATGACTTGATGTCATTTTAATAAACATTTCAAAGGTAAAACATTTGGTAACAATGTGCTTTTAAGATGTAAAACCATTTCATGCATCACATTTTGTAGCATGTGAAATCTGTTAAATGACAAACACAGTTATAAAATACATATCAATGATTTAATAACATGTTTGTTTCTACTTGTATTCCCCCCCCCCCCCCCCATTAAAGAATTTAAAATCATTTAAAATATTGATTAGGGGTATGAACTCACCTGTAGTTGGTGATTGGAATGAACTGAACGGTATAGGATGGCTAGGTGTCAAGCGAGGACTTGTGCACACACTACGATCCTAATGAACATATAATCACACATATATGCACTCAATTAGACTCAAATGACTAATTGATAATGTTAAGACATCCTAGACATAATAAACACTTTATATAAGTGTTTTAAGCCTTAAGGATAGCATCTAAGCTATTTTGGGACAAGGTATTTGTGTTTAGGGTTCCAAAGGACCCTACATGTGAGTTTACTCCCCATAAACCATCACACATGGAGTTTACGGTTGTAAACTCTTGAGTTTACGGCCGTAAACTCCCAAACATGTGTGTTTGGTGTGTTTTGAAGTCCAAAATGCTTTCTAGAATTATTCTAACTTGGTGGCTAAGTCCTTGGAAGGGTTTAAGGTCTAGAAATACTCCAAATAGGAGTTTACGGCCTCAAGGCCATTCCCCTTGGAGTTTACGGCCGTAAACTCCCTTGGGGTGTTGTTTTTGTTGCTTTCAAGCCTCTTGCACTTATGGTATATGTTCTAGACTTTTATTCCTAGCATATGAAGGCATTAGGCACACCTTGGTGCCCTTTTTAGGAGTTTACGGCCCAAGAACCATGTCTTGGCCGTAAACTCACTTTGTTAGGTGATTTTGATGTGGTTTGGTCCCTCCATTAAGTGGGTAACAATTTCTTTTAAAGGTCTAGGGCTTTAGGTGTCATGAAAACACCCTTTTGTCCATTTAAATGGAGTTTATGGCCTAAGATACACTTGGGTCGTAAACTCCCATTTGTTTGTGTTCTTTGATGTGTTTAATGCCTTACACTAAATGGGATCTAGTCTAAATAAAAGCCTTATGTAACAACGCAAATTTTCAAACAAATTTTTCATTTTAAAAATATATTTATTTCCATTCAAAACAAGGCATAAATAGTTTAAGTATTCTGTCAAATACAAATAGTCAAAATCCCAAGATCATAAGAGCATTCTTCAGTGTGTATCGATCACGTCGGCGCCTTCCCACGGTCCTCGCTAGTACCTGAAATACATGCACAACAACTGTAAGCATAAATGCTTAGTGAGTTCCCCAATATACAGCTTACGCACATACGCCTTTCCAGGCCCTGACCTTCCGGTCCATGTGTCTCAGGGGACTTCCGTCCCTGCTGGGTAAACCTTCCGGTCCTACCCATGCCGACCTTCCGGTCCATCACACAACATATCGCCTTCCGGCCCATAACATATTGCCTTCCGGCCCATAATATATTCGCCTTCCGGCCCATGACATACATAGCACATATAACAAATAACTTACCACATATAGCATACATATCACATATCATATCCGACCTTCCGGTCACACAGTCAGACCCTTCCGGGTACAGTATAGTGAGAAGACTCACCTCGTAAATGCTGAAAGCTAGCAAATCCTGAAATCACTCGTGCACAATCCGACGAGCTACAACCTCCCTATAACATCACATATCTCATTAACACTTATATCCTCTAAGTGTGACTATCCCTAAGAAGTCAGACTTAGGTCAACTCTGGTCAACTGTCAACGGTCAACTCGACCGGACTCGGCGAGTACCATGGCGACTCGGCGAGTCTAGACGTCCTCCAACTCTCTGGGATTCCTTATCTACTCGTCGAGTATCCTTCTTGACTCGACTAGATCCTCGTGGAAGAATCGCGGGGCCACCCCGACTCCACTCGTCGAGTCTGAAGAACAGCTCGACGAGTTCCAGTCAATCTCCAAGCTATTCGCCGAGTCTGTTCATCGGACTCGGCGAGTCCATGCCATGCAGTCGATCAAACTGCTTCCTGAGATAAGTTTTGTCCCGAATACACAGGCATGGGACCTTCTGGACCTCTAAAGGTCCTAATACAAGGTTATAATCGTTTGGGTAACAAGGTAATAATCCATCTAATCACCAAATGGGTTCCATAAACCCTAGATCCATGCACACATCAAAATAACAGAAATGATCCGAATGATACCTGAATAACGCACCCTCTGTGTCCCCAAACCTCAGAACTCGAATCCCTTGCAGTTCCTTTAGCCAAACTCTTCTCCTCCTTGCACCACAACTTCTTCAAGTCACCAATGGCCTTCAATCTTGCTCTAGATGCTCACAGCCGCTTAGGGTTCTTCTCAATCGACTAAAAGACGAACAATGACGACATATGATGCGTTATATACGACCCAAACCTGAACGGTTAGGGTTTTCGCTAAACAGCGTCGACTCGCCGAGTCCATATCTGGACTCGTCGAGTCCAGTCGCGATCCCGCGACCAAGTCTGCGATCCCACTCGGCGAGTCTAGGCTCCAACTCGCCGAGTCCCCTCTTAAATCACCCCAAAAACATAATTTAATAATACCTGAGATTCCGGGCTGTTACACCTTAAAGGGAGTTTACGGCCTATAAATCTCTTTGGCCGTGAACTCCCCAAACATGGGTGTTTTATGGGTGTTTTCTTGTTCCTAACATGCATACATAAGAGTCTAAGGCTTTAGCATAACACAAGGGTCGGTTTTTGGCTTCGTTTCGGGAGTTTACCGCCCAAGAACACCTTGGGGAGTAAACTCCTAGATCTAATGATTTAGCCATCTAAATCATGTTATAAACACATAATAAGCATTCTAACACTACTAGAAAAGGGTACTCACAATTTGGGATAAAAACCCGAAGATCCGTCAGAGAGAAAATGGCTTTTCTCTAGTCGGAAATGTGAATAATGAATGAATTTGGTTCAGAAATCTATTTATAGTCTTGAGATATTTTTGGCAGAAAATATTTTTATTCCAGAAATGATCTCTAATATAATCGAGTGTTGGAATAATAGTGTTTCACAAAACCCTAGTGCACCCACTCTCCTGATATTTCCTGAAGTGTAAACCCTGAATTACTCAAACTTACGTGAAAAAGTCTGAAAATTAACTGTGACTGCCATAACTTCTATTGAAGTGATATAGTTTGTACAAAATGGAAATTTCGGGTTGTCACAATCCTACTCGGCGAGTCTAAGCATCAACTCGCCGAGTTCCTCCCAAAAACTCAAAATGAATGAATAATATGATATACCTAGGAATCCGGATGTTACAATTCTCCCCGACTAGAACCAGACTTTGCCATCAAAGTCTCACACTGTAAACAACTCTGGATGCTGCTCACGCATCTCTCGCTCCGGCTCCCAAGTCAGCTCGGACCCTCTCCGATGTTGCCACTGGACCTACACCAGTGGCACTTCCTTGTTCCTCAGAACCTTGATCTTCCGATCCATAATCACAACTGGTCTCTCAACATAGTTCAGGCTCGCATGCACCTGAATATCCTCTAATGGTACCACTGCCGACTCATCGGCCACACACTTCCTCAATTGCGATACGTGAAAGGTGTCATGAATCTGACCTAACTCCGCAAGTAGCTCCAACCGGTATGCTACCCTGCCTACTCTTGCGATCACCCTGAATGGACCAATATATCGGGGCCCCAGCTTGCCCCTCTTCCTGAATCGGATCACTCCTTTCCAAGGAGATACCTTCAGGAGTACAAAGTCACCAACTGGAAACTCGAGCTCCGAGTGACGCCTATCCGCGTAGCTCTTCTGATGACTCTGAGCCGTCAGCAATCTCTACCTGACCTGCTGAATATGCTCAGTCGTCTAAAGCATTATCTCTGTGCTGCCCATCACACGTTGGCCGACCTCTCCCCAACAAATAGGGGTCCGACACTTCCTCCCATACAACAACTCGAAGGGAGGCCTACCAATGCTCGAATGATGGCTGTTGTTAAAAGAAAACTCGGCCAATGGAAGATACCTGTCCCAACTTCCCCCGAAGTCCAACACACATGCCGGAAGCATATCCTCGATCGTCTGAATCGTCCGCTCACTCTGACCGTCCGTCTGTGGGTGGTATGTGGTACTAAAATGCAACCTTGTACCCAATTCCTCATGGAATTTCTTCCAGAATATGGATGTGAAACGCACATCTCGATCTGAAACAATCGAGACCGGAACTCTTTGCCGCGATACCACCTCCCTTACGTACAACTCCAACAGCCTCTCAGCAGAAGAGCTCCCACTGATAGCAAGGAAATGAGCGCTCTTCGTCAACCGATCGACGATCACCCAAATTGCATTGACGCCTCTCGCAGTCCTCGGCAATTTGGTGATAAAGTCCATGGAAATATGTTCCCACTTCAACTCGGGAAGCTCTAATGGCTATAACTTGCCATGCGGACGCTGATGCTCAGCCTTGACTCTGGGACAGGTCAAGCATCTCTCTACAAACCACGCGACATCCCTCTTCGATCTATGCGCCTCCTCCATCAAAATGGTGTGTTCCCCACCCTCAAACAGCACCCAAATCCGACCCTGAAAGGTTAAAAGCCCTCGACTGTTGGCAACAAACTCGGACGCCTGCTCGACTACCCGCTCTCTCTTCCAGATCTCTAGTCTCATGGCCTCAACCTGAGCCTCCCAGATGGTGTCCAACAACCGGAGTCATCACTGTCATTCTCATACAAATGTCTCGTATCGGGGCACTCTCCGCCCTACGACTCAGGGCATCGGCTACAACATTAGCCTTGCCCGGGTGGTACAGGATCTCGCAGTCGTAATCCTTTACCACATCCAACCATCTTCTCTGGCACATATTCAGATTGGGCTGGTCCATCAAGTACTTCAAACTCTTGTGGTCCGTGTATATAGTATATCGGACCCAATATAAATAGTGATGCCAGATCTTGAGGGCGAACACCACAGCCCCCAACACTAGATTGTGGGTGGGATATCTCGTCTCATGAGGCTTCAGCTGCCTCAATGCGTATGCGATCACATGCCCTCTCTGCATCAGCACCGCTCCCAATCCTGATATCGATGAGTCACAATACACCACAAAATCCTCCATCCCCTCCGGAAGGTCTAGCACCGGGGCTTCGCATAATCTCTGGCAAAGCGTCTCGAAGGAGACCTGCTGCTCTACGCCCCAACTGAAAGCCACACCCTTCCGGGTCAACCTGGTGAGAGAACGGCAATCATGGAGAAATCCTTAATAAATCTCCGTTAATAGCCAGCCAACCCCAGAAAACTCCTGATCTTTGTGGGGGATCTCGGCACTTCCCAACTTATCACTACCTCAATCTTGGCCGGGTCGACCAATATCCCATTCTGGTTAATGAGGTGCCCTAGAAACTGGACCTCCTGTAACCAGAAATCACACTTGGAGAATTTGGCATAAAGCCTCTCCGGTCTCAGAACTCCGAGGATCTCCCTCAAATGCTCTTCATGTTGCTCTCCGAATCTCGAGTATACCAATATATCGTCAATGAACACGATCACCGAACGATCCGACATCGGCCTGCACACTCTGTTCATGAGGTCCATGAACGCTGCTGGTGCATTGGTGAGCCCGAAAGGCATCACCACGAACTCGTAATGCCCATAACGAGTCCTGAATGCTGTCTTTTGAATATCATCATCGCGCACTCTCATCTGATGATACCCATACCTCAGATCGATCTTGGAGAACCAAGACGCTCTCAGTAACTGATCGAACAAATCGTCGATCCTCGGCAAGGGGTAACGGTTCTTGACCATTAACTTGTTGAACTCCCGGTAATCAATGCACATCCGGTGTGAACCATCCTTTTTCTTGACAAAAAGGATCGGAGCTCCCCACGGTGAGCTGCTCGGCCGAATAAACCCCTTCCCCAGCAGCTCCTGAAGCTGTGAGGATAACTCCTGCATCTTTGGAGGCGCAAGGCGATAGGGCGCCTTGGCGATAGGTGCTGCCCCCAGAATCAAATCAATGCGGAAATCTACCTTCCTCTCGAGAGGCACACCCGGTAACTCCTCGGGGAAAACATCCAGGAACTCACACACTATTAGAACCTCATTTAATGACCTTGGTCTCACTGAATCAACCCTCGCATCCATCACATAGGCCACGAACCCACTATAGCCCTGCTATAGACTCTGCCTCGCTCTAGCGGCTGAACAAAATGCTAACCCCGAACGGATACCCACGCCGTACACTATAAGAACTCCCCCACTAGGGTCTCGTATGGTCACCAGCTGTCTCTCTCAGTCGATAACCGCTCCAAATCTGCTCAACCAATCTATGTCCACGATAACACATACATCTCCCATCACAATCGGAACCAAATCAATCGGAAACTCGACTCCGAAGATCTCGAGTACACATCCTCGAATCACCTCAGTAGCATACATTTCTCTCTTGTCAGCTATGGAAACTCTCAGAGGTTGACTCAACCCCTCTCTATTAATACTGATGTGCTGACTAAAAGCTACAGATACAAAAGTCCGACTCGCACCCGAGTCAAATAACACCAAGGCAGGTACAAAATTCACAAGAAAAGTACCTACGCATAACATAATATAAGCACAATATCTCAACATCAAAATAATACATGAAAGAATACATACCAGCCACAACCTCGAGCGTTGGGCGGACCTCCTCCGCGGTCAACTGGAAGGCTCTCCTTCGTGCCTTCGGTGCCTCGGCCTTCACTGGCCGACTATCAGTAGCTCTCACTGCAGCAGGGGCAGATCTCGGAGATGCTCTTGTGCTGACCCTCACAACTACGGACACTCTGCCTTCTGGTGTCCGGTCTGGTTGCATTGAAAACAAACTGCAAACCCCTTGGGGCAATCCTTGGCCATATGCCCCTCCTTGCCACATTTGTAGCAAGACCCTGCTCTACACACCCCATCATGACTCTTGCTGCACTTGCCACAAGTGCGACCCTTCTGGCTCCCTGATCTCGAATCGGCGGGCTTGGCCCCGCTTGGCTGTCGGGTGAGACTATGTCGGTCGCCGATCCCTCCCTTGAGACTCTGCCTCCTCCTTAGTCTGAGTCTCCAGCTCTATCTCCCTCTTCTGAGCATTTGACTGAAGCTCGGAAAATGTCCGGTACGACGAGTTCGCCGCGAACTCTCGTATATCCCTCCTCAAAACACTTGGATATCAGTCATATGTGCCTGCTCGGAAGACACATGCTCTGGGCAGAACATCGGTCTCTCATGGAACATCCTCGTAATCACTGTAACAGACTCGGTACCCTACTTGAGGGTCAGAAACTCCTGGGCCAAATGCTCCCTCTCCACCTGGGGAACATACTCATCTTGGAACATAGCGGTGAACCTCTCTTAGGTCACCGCAGCAAGCTCTGCAGGTGAATAATGTGTCGTCACAAACTTCCACCAGTCCTTCGCTCCCAAGCGAAGCTGGTTCAGCGTGAACCAGACCCTCAAATGCTCTGGACATGAGCACGTAAAGAAACACCCCTCAATGTCTGAAATCCACCTCATCGCCACAATCGGATCCTGCGTCCCATCAAACTCTGGTGGTTTTGTGTTGCTGAACTCCGGGAACAGCAACGCATCACCACTCTGCGGTCTAGCCGCAGCTACAGCTGCGGTGCCGCAGCAACAACAACATCAGAAAGAACAGCATATCGCTTGTCAAAAGTCTCTATCAGCATGGTCTTGATAGACCCAAGCATCTCTGGTATCTCTGCCTTGATGGCCGCAGCGACTTCCTCATGAATGATCCTACGGATCTCCTCATCACTAGCACCGCTGCTCTCTGGTGTGTGGCATGTCCCAACCATGATGTCTATGAAATACAACATAAGATAAATCAGGGACACGCTTGAGTATACTCACACTCGATAACTCAACCCTACTTGACATGTGGTACCCCCAAGATTCTTACTTGGACTGCGCACTGATCCGGTGTCTCCATTAGTACGAGCCCAATACTATTGTCCACACCGCATCAACATTCACCACAAGTCCTCCTCCCAAAGTCCCAAATCCCAAGTACTCTACTCTAAATAATCATAGGCCATTCTCTAGCAGATCTCTCATAAACTCCTCGCTGCTATCTAATCACTCTCAAGCTTCCCTAGCAGCAAAACTCCTAGACTAAGGCATCACAAATCAGGCCACTCTAGTCCTAATAAGAATACCTAGTCTACTCTAGCATGCATCACATAACTCATCATATAACATAGCATAACATATCTCATAACACTTATTGTAAGGGTATTTTTGGGAAATCACCGTTCGGGCGTTGGCTGATCGTACACACGGCTCTGCTCTGTTTGTCTCAAAACTCTCTTACTCTTGAAAATTATTTTATTATCTAAAAATTTCCTCAAATCCTCAGTTTGAGTTCAGATACGCTCGAAGGTACATCCGAATCCTTCAAACCAAGGCTCTGATACCAACTTGTAACACCGTAAAAATTTAAACAATTTTTTAACATTTTCAAAACACGTTTTCGTTCATAATTATTATGAAATTCTCAATGTATCACATCTCAATTCATAAAACATATCCTAAGATCAAAACATATAAAACTCCGCGTGTGTGTGTACGAATCATGCCGGCGCCTTCCCGTGATCGTCACTAGTACCTGAAACACATAACACATAACACCGTAAGCATTATTGCTTAGTGAGTTCCCCAAAATACCACATATAACACATCTTAGCCACTCGAGGCTATAACTATGTGGGCCCTCTGGCCCTAACTCTGTGGACCCTCTGGTCCTAACTCTGTGGACCTTCCGGTCCTAACTCTGTAAACTCTGGAATACACACAGCATAAATCACATAGAAATAATGCAGTGCAACACATCACATATATAACATACAAGATACTCTGTCACATAACTCTGGTTGCCACTCAAGGTAAAGTATAGTGAGAAGACTCACCTCGGATATCTCGGATAATATCTCGCTCGCGTATACACTGATCTAGCCTCTACCTAATAACATAAACAATCATCTCGATTAATAACGGCTCTCCAGGCTAGACTAGACTCTCTCTCATGCCCTCTAAGAAGGCTAAAAGACCATTTTACCCTTCAAACGGTCCACAAGTCCAATTGTTGACCAATCCCTAAGAGCCAACAAAAGTCAATGGTCAAACCTTAACCAAACTCGTCGGGTGCACAAATGTGACTCGGCGAGTCCATGCGTGTCCTTCACACTCCTGGTCCTCACTTGACTCAATGAGTCAACCCCCCACTCTTCAAATCATCACTGATCATGAATCGCGGGACAACCTGTCCCAACTCGTCGAGTCTGGCTCTTGACTCGGCGAGTTCAGTCATGAACTCAAGTCCTCTAAATCCCTTCTGACTCACCGAGTCATTTTCCCAACTCAGTGAGTCACCAACTGAGTGATTCACGGGGAACCTAATCCTACTCGTCGAGTCTGTTCCTGGACTCAACGAGTTCATGCCATGCTCAAAGGCAAATGACCTCCTGAGGTCAGATCTGTTCCTCTAATCCATAGATCTGACCTTCCCAAGCATAATAATCACGTAAAGTTCAGAACTTGATGCTCATGCAAAGGCCAAAAGACTCTATTTGAAGAAATAAACTCAAATATGACATCTTAAGCTCATGTCTCCCAATATCAATCATAAAGATCCAAGGGGTTAAGGTCTCTGGACCTCTTTATATCCAGATCCAAAGCCTTAATACGAGAAGGGACCAAATGCTCATCAAATCAAGCCTCTAAAGGGTCTAAAAAACCCTAACTCCAAAGGTTAACACCAAAACTGAAGAAGGATCGAATCTATACCTCTAATATGAAGTCCTTGGCTCTGAAATCTTTAGAATAGCACCCTCTTCAGCTCCCTCTTGCCTTGGTCACCTTCTTCTTGCAAGAATAATAACACAAGGATCAAAAATGGCCTCTCCTTCCTCGCAAACGCTCTAGCTTTCTTAGGGTTTCTCTCTAGGGTCTGGTAGCCGCAACTGAAGGCTATAAGAGCCTTTAAATAGGTCCCAAACCAGAGAAATTAGGGTTTCACTTAACAGCATCAACTCGTCGAGTCCACGAGTCGACTCGTCGAGTCCGGTCACTAATTCGGATAATAACTCGCGATCCTACTCGGCGAGTCTAAGCATCAACTCGCCGTGTTCCTCCCCAAAACTCAAAATAAATGAATAATATGATATACCTGGGAATTCGGATGTTTCATTTGAGAGTCTCCATAGCTAATGAGCATGCTGTTTTTGCGACTGATGTGATCCGGGGATGTGTGCTCGAGATTTTTGGAGTCGAGTTTCCGATAAATTTGGTACCTATCGCGATGGGGGATGTCTATGTCATCGTGATAATGGAGTGGTTGAGCTTATTCGGAGCCATGATCGACTATGAGCGGCAGCTGGTGACCATCTGAAACCCTAGTGTGGGAGTACTGACAGTATTCGGCAAGGGTACCAGATCCGGGTCAGCATTTTGTTCAGCTGCTCGAGCGAGGCAGAGCTTGCAGCAGGGTTTCATGGGTTGTCTAGCGTATGTATCGGATACGCGGGATGTTATGGAGAGACCAAGTATTGTCGCTGAGGTTCCGGTGGTTAGCGAGTTTCCAGACGTTTTTCCGGAGGAGTTACCGGGTGTGCCTTCAGAGAGGCAGGTGGAGTTTCGCATTGATTTGCTTCCAGGGGAGGTACCTATCGCCAAGGCACCCTATCGCCTTGTGCCGCAAGAAATGTAGGAGTATTCTCGCAGCTTTAGGAGCTGTTGGGAAAGGGATTTATTCGTCCGAGTAGCTCGCCGTGAGGAGCACCGATCCTTTTTGTCAAGAAAATGGATGGTTCACACCGGATGTTCATTGATTACCAGGAGTTGAACAAGCTGACGGTCAAGAACCATTATCCACTCCCGGGGATCGACAATCTATTCGATCAGTTGCAGGGTGCATCTTGGTTTCCCAATATTGATTTGAGGTCTGGTTATCATCAGATGAGGGTTCGTGAGGAGGATATTCAGAAGATAGCATTTAGAACTCGTTATGGGCATTACGAGTTCGTGGTGATGCCTTTCGGACTCACCAACGCACCAACAACATTCATGGATATCATGAACCGGGTATGCAGGCCTATGTTGGATCATTCGGTGATCGTGTTCATCGATGATATTTTGGTGTATTCGAGGTCTGGAGAGCAGCATGAGGAGCCTTTGAGAGAGGTTCTCGGAGTATTGAGATCGGAGAGGCTTTATGCCAAATTCTCCAAGTGTGATTTCTAGTTACGAGAGGTCTAGTTCTTGGGACACCTCGTTAACCAGAATGGGATTTTGATCGACCCGGCCAAGATTGAGGCGGTTATGAGCTGGGAGGTGCCAAGATCCCCCACCGAGATCTGGAGTTTTCTGGGGTTGACCGGCTACTACCGAAGGTTTTTATGAGATTTCTCCAAGATTGTTGTTCCTCTCACCAAGTTGACCCGGAAGGGTGTTGCTTTTGTTTGGGGTCCCGATCAGCAGGCCTTATTTGAGACTCTTCGCCAGAGATTGTGCGAAGCTCCAGTGTTAGCTCTTCCTGAGGGAATGGAGGATTTCGTGGTTTACTGTGATGCATCTATATGAGAGTTCGGTGCAGTGCTTATGCAGAGGGGGCACGTGATAGCATATGCATCGAGGCAGTTGAGGCCTCACAAAACGAGGTATCTCACCCATGATTTAGAGTTGGGGGCAGTGGTATTCGCCCTCAAGATCTGGCGCCATTACTTGTACGGGGTTCAGTGTACCATTTACACGGACCACAAGAGCTTGAAGTATCTGATGGATCAGCCTAACCTGAATATGCGCCAGAGAAGATGGTTAGACGTGGTAAAAGATTATGATTTTGATATTTAGTATCACCTGGGCAAGGCTAAGGTGGTAGCCGATGCCCTGAGCTGCAAGGCGGAGAGTGCCCCGATTCGGGATATATGCATGTGGATGACAGTGATGACTCCAGTATTGGATACCATTCGAGAGGCCCAGGCGGAGGCCATGTGACCGGAGAACCGCAAGAAGGAGCGGGTGATCGGCCAGGTATTCGAGTTTGTGATGGATAGCCGGGGAATTATGACCTTTAGAGGTCGGATTTGGGTGCCTTATACAGGCGGAGATCATAGCACTCTGATGGAGGAGGCACATAGGTCGAGATTTTTGATCCATCCCAGGGCCAATAAGATGTATTTGGACCTGAAAAGAGACTATTGGTGGCCCTGTATGAAGAGGGATGTAGCGTGGGTAGTATAGAGGTGCTTGACCTGTCGTCAGGTCAAGGCAGAGCACCAACGTCCATATGGTCCATTGCAGCCTTTGGATATTCCCCAGTGGAAGTGGGAGCAGATCTCAATGGACTTTATCACCAAATTACCGAGAACGACGCGGGGAGTTGACGCGATCTGGGTGATTGTGGATCGGTTGACGAAGAGTGTTCACTTCCTTGCTATTAGTGAGAGCTCTTCTGCTGAGAAGCTGGCAGAGATTTATGTGCGAGAGGTGGTAGCTCGACATGGAGTGCCGACGTCTATAGTGTCGCATCGAGATGTGCGTTTTACTTCCAGATTCTAGAAGAAGTTCCATGAAGAGTTGGGAACGCGATTGCATTTTAGTACCGCCTACCATCCGCAGACAGACGAACAGAGTGAGCGGACGATACAGACGCTCGAGGACCATGCTCGAAGCATGCGTTATGGATTTCAGTGGGTGCTAGGACTCATACCTACCCTTGCCTGAGTTTTCCTATAATAACAGCCATCACTCGAGCATTGGTATGCCTCCCTTTGAGCTTCTTTATGGGAGGAGGTGTCATACTCCCATCTGTTGGGGAGAGGTGGGGCAGAGAGTTTTGGGTGGCACTGAGATAGTGTTGAAGACGACCGAGCAGATTAAGCAGGCCAGACAGAGGTTGCAAACGACTCAGAGTTGTCAGAAGAGCTACGCGGACAGATGACGATCCGAGCTTGAGTTCCAGGTCGGAGACTTTGTGCTTCTGAAAGTTTCCCCATGGAAAGGAGTGATCCGGTTTATGAAGAGGGGCAAGTTGGGGCCTTGATATATTGGACCTTTCAGGGTGATTGCCAGGGTAGGAAAGGTAGCATATCAGCTGGAGCTACCTGAGGAGTTGATCCAGATCCAAAGCACCTTCCACGTGTCCCAGTTGTGGAAGTGTGTGGCTGATGAGATGGCATTAGTGCCATTAAAGGACATTTAGGTGGATGCGAGCCTGAATTACATTGAGATGCCGATAGCAATCCTAGATCGGAAAGTGAAGGTTCTGAGGAACAAAGAAGTGCCCCTGGTTCAGGTCCAGTGGCAGCATCGGAAGGGGTTCGATTTGACTTGGGAACCGGAGTCGGAGATGCGGGAGCAGTACCCAGAGTTATTTGCGGAGCGAGACTTCGAGGGCGAAGTCTGATTCTAGTGAGGGAGAATTGTAACATCTCGGAATTCAGGTATATTGCTTGATTCTTTCTTTCCTCAAGTTGTCAAAATTACTCCTTGAAAAGAATGTTTGGCTTTCGAGTAAATTGGTCGTAAGGGAGAGTACGATGCACGTGATGGGTTTTGGCTATAAGAACATCCTATGTGCTCATACAAACCCTAATGCTTGGATCTAGGTTTCTCTATTGTACATGCAAGTTATCCAAGACTATAAACCCTAATTCTAGCATTCAAGTAATCATATTAGCATGAGAATAGGTTTAAGATGTTACCTTGATTGTTATGTAGCAATAACAATCCCAAATCTCCTTGTATTGACTTTAGAAAGCTTAGAGTCACAAATGTCACTCCTCTAATGGTTCACAAACACCATAAGCAATAAGATGAAGAGGAGAAAGGATGGAGGCTACCAAAAAATGTGTGACACCCTAGAAGGAGTCATGTCCACGTTTTTGAGGTATAAGGGATCTATATATAGTGAGGCTACTAGGGTTATCTAATAAGGAAACCCTAATTTGGATGCTTAAGCCCTACGCAACCCATAGATCCCTTTCCTTAAGGCCTTGGACGATTTCTTATGGGCTTCCCCATAGAATTCGTCCACTCCTTAATATAAGGCAATCCATGGCCCAAATTGCAATTATCTTATAATTACAATTCCAGTCCCTTAAGTTTAATTAATCTCTTTTAGTCACAAAACTAATTACTAATTAATTATTGACTAATATTAATTAAACAATATGATTTCTCCTTTAATATATTATTCCCATAATATATTAATAAATCATATTTAATCCTTTCTCTCCATAATTCATCCTATCAAGTTGCTTTAGTGAAGGCAACCCAAAAGGACCATGCACCATCGGGTCAAGTACATACCAAAATAGTTATGGACTTAGACACTAATCCAACAGTCTCCCACTTGGATAAGTCTAATAACTATTATGCGTATGACTTCAGATCCTGATCTGCAATCGTAGCTTTCCAAAGCCGCTGTCAACTCTGATCCTATCAGATACGCGTGTCCTTTAGATAAGGGATCATATATTCCTCCATTCTAGATATCATATAAGATATGATTTCAAATCATTCTCTTTTACTATTTCTCGACTTCCAATTTATGACGACTGACTAATTGAACAAATCAAATTAGCCCTAGCCCGGCCGAGCATTTATGTTTGTCATCACTAAATCATCGAGGGGCCCAAAGATATCGCTTTTATCCTACTTTGGATAAAAGGAACGGATAAACTTTGATACAATGCTTGCTTGTACTCACTCACCGAATCACACACAACAATATGTTTTATAACACCAAGCTACTAGTGCGTTTACATATTATCAATGTGCAACCGATTTGCAAGATACAACTCACACATCTCGGTTTCAAGAATATAAGATGTTATCGTCTCACCAATCACTCGTGATACAATTCATGGAGTGATCCAAGTGAGTGTGGGTTTAATCCAATGCTCAAATTCATATTCATAAGCACTCATGAACATTGCAGCAAACATTTGCTTATGTCTAATGCTCTTTAAACAATCCACACATCAATTCACGACAGTCTTCATTCATACCTACTTCCAACATATGAACAACTGTGGCCCATTCGAATAATTTTACTGTTCTTAACCAATTAAATTATTCAGGAAGTCAAAACATGCAAAGTGAAACACAAGAATAATACTAATCCCATTTGGCCTCAAACCTTTGAGTATAAATAAAACACCTTTTATTTATCACCATATCGATTACTCATTATTTGTCGTTTCGGGTAATCAACTTCTTACTTGAATTATTACACTTGTCCCATGCTCTTAGCATGCACACAATGTTTACCTACGGTTCTTACTTTGTGAAATAGACCAAATTGAGCACATTACCAATCATTCTCATTTCACAATCCCAAATCCTTTTTCATAAGTGAAAGAATATCAAATTCTTGCTACTTATAGAATATGATAGATTCTAACATTCTATGCAACTATCCTTTCGTAATGTCACTGCACCAAAGTCACAAAGACTATTGCCAATGATATTACAAAGTATTCTATCAGAGATCGTTACAAGACAATTCCTTAGATATGATGTCTCTCAAAGTACATTCCTTTGAACATCCTTTTCCATAAAAGTTTCTATTCTAGACATATATTTTCAATATTCAATTCCCAATATGGACACGTTTCCATATTTTCCATATGACAACTTATTCTTGATAGAATCTTTTCTATTCATAATAATGTTGACATGGTCCATCCAATATCATACTTCCGACTACTCACAAGCGACCAATCCTAGGCGAACTTTGGATTGTCCTTAGATAGTTGTTTAATTATCTTAGTCAAAACCGATTCTTGTCCTTTTCCCTCTAAATACGCTAGACATTTGGAAAATTTTAGAATGGTCAAATATTATAGCATTTGCAATCGATCCTATACCCGAAGCGTATGGGACACAATGCATAATGTCTTACATAAAGATTTGATACTTTATCAATCTTCCGCCATAATATTTCATTTGCTATGTTCTCAAAATTCGAATTGTGAAGAGGAATGCCGTAATCATAATCGAAATTTAAGAACACACTATGTTCCTTTGACTAAATTTATTAACATTTATCAACTTAAGCTTTTAGATTTGAAATTAAGCATAATATTCTCTCCCTTAATTATAGCAAAACAACTTTACAACCCTTACGACTTTGCAAGGTATAACTCTTGTTTTCTATAATTAATATTGCCAACTTGCAATGCGTTCCTTAATAATCATATAATCATAACATTTATGCTCCCACTATCATGATGATTATTATAAATCATAACACTTATGCTCCCATTAGCTTTGACATGCATTCAGAAACAACCTAACTTTTAGAAAAACAATACTTATTGAATTTCTTAAGTTCATGTTTCCAATACCTGATGCTTTGATAATCTTTTATCAAGGCTTATACACCTTTTCCTTAGATATTTCATGTGTGTGTCTAAACAATTGCCAAACCTCACAATTCAAATTATGGAAAGGGATACCGTAACCATAATCGAATTCGAGAATGCAATTTTACAATCACTATCTTCTTAAAATCTTTCTTAGTGAAAGAATTTCCTCACAATCATTTTCATGAAGGAGGAAATCTTATGACACTTAGATTTAAACGGTGTATTTGTTCCTATCCATGTGAATTTGTCAAAACCAAAGTTTACGACAAATTCAAACTCATATGGGTCGAACTTTCTTAATCTCGATTTCTTGCCTTATGGTAGCACAGCTGCCCACCACGTCTTATAAGTAGTCAAGCAGCTCACCCTTTCCTATCAATGTACCTTTCATTGATTAAGGTGCCTTGCCTTTTATGCGTTCAAAATGAGAACTCATAGAACTCACATGCATAATTAACTCAATTGGAATAGCACATAAACAAAATAATGTCAACACGATAGGTTGTAAACCTCAACTCGTGTGCTAGTGATGATCGATAAGGTTTATTTTGATTTGTTCTCGAAACCTTTCAAGATCATTAATACTCCCACTGATTCTCTTGTCAATAAACATTTCTTGACAAACAAATATTCAAGAGTTAGTGTAGTTTTTATCTAAGCACTTCATAAATTGGTCCTAGTTGGTCTTTGTCTTATCCAAGACATCACAACTTTCCACATTTGATGATTGTTATAAACCTTCTTAACACTTATCACTCAATGTCACAATCTTAACTTTAAGACTTGTTTTGGAACGAAGTATGATTGACTTCTTGATTTAACCATTTCTTCAATCCTTGATTCCTCTTCTTAAACATACAATTGTACTAAGACTCATTTAGAGGATCAATTGAGATATGGTTCTTAATCATTAAGACCTATCATAAAGCATAAAAGGTACTCTCCCTTCTTCTTAGAATGGAGAAACTTTTATCTTTCTGCCTACTTGATTCTTCTCATTCGTTCTGCTATTGATTTAAACTTTTTCAATCAATTCATAATTACACTTAATCGTATAAGTATAATCATATTTACTAAACCTTTAGTAAAAAATGACGAATATTTTTTACTCTTATGGTGGGCTTGATCAACACACGACTTGGTGTACTCGATCTCCCAGTCCTTCACTTGACACTTTGTCAATGAAATAGTCTAATTTCCAAATATGAAATTTCTCATTCATCGTGCAACCAAGTTGCATGATTCCAAGTTTCTGTCCAATTGAAACTTGGGCGATGAGAAACTTTCCCTATTTGGTAAATTCTCGACATTTCCACAAACAACATAATTAAGAATCAACTCCATCATTGCTAACAATAGAAACATTTTAACATCAATTTGCATACACGCCATTGCAAGGATAAATAAATAAAATTTAAAATCAAAATTTATTTTATTGCGGAAAAATTTGTCCTTACAATGCAATTCATTGAAAAACTATGCTAATACATCTTTCTTAGAAATCTTATTCTAACTCTAAGTAGTAGCTCAAGAATCTAATCTTCGAGAAATGCGATTGAAATCCATTCCTTCATGGTTAGATTCTGCTCACTTATTCCCTGAAGCTTCCTTTCTTTTCTTCGATCCTACAAAACATCAATTGTAATCTTATCACATTATGTCTTAAGAATCTAGAATAGAAGCTTAAAAGAGTTAGTCAATGGATTTTACCTAAAGCAGAGCCATACGTTTTGACTCTCCCATCTCTTAGATCTCTTAGGTAAATAGGGCAACTTTGTCTCTAATGCCCCTTCTCTTGGCAATAAAAGCAAATTCACTCTATTGGAACATGACATGGAACTACTTCAGACATTGCCTTTCTCTTATGATTAAACTTTTCGATCATAGCATGTCTTTCGTTGCCATTGTCTATATCCATAGAGGTCTTGAAGGTAGATTCACCAATCAACTTTCCTTTTCTATTGCGCCAAACCATTGCTGATTCAGCAGCAATAATCATATAGGTGAGATCTATAAGGGTCACGTCGCGGTTCATCATATAGTACTCTCTTACGAACTCACTATATGAGTTAGGAAGTGACTGAAGAACCCAATCAACAGCCATTTCCTCACAGACAACGGATCCCAACATTCTTAACCTATCAATGTGTGACTTCATCCCTAGGATGTGTGCACACACCGACTTTCCTTCTTTATGTTTACTTGCCAAAAGGGCTTCAGTGATCTTGAACTTTTCAAGCCTTTGAACTTGTGGGTTAGGGAGAATAATTGGAGGAGGTGGAGGAAGTGAAGCATGATTTCTTGTTCCTCGATCGAATCGTGGAATATCATCTTCATGTGGAAAGCTTGTTCCACGGGATTTAGGAAGACCATAGTTGTAAAACTTTGACATCTACAAAACGGGAGAAAATGAATTTAAGTTAGTTGATTGATTGAGTCCTTAGTAAATCACCCAAATGAGATACTAAGGCTAGGACCCAACACAATATTCTACAACTCGGGAGAGGGATGCCGTAACCCAAATTGTAGAACATTTGAAGGTAAGTGAATGACGATTCACTAATTTCCACCATGAAAATGAAAAAGAAATTTCTATGAAAACTCCTAGATCCTATAAGATTCATTGAACATTTCAATGGCATGTTTAAATCTCGATATGCCCCTCTTGTTTGTGACTGGGATGCCGAGGATCACAAAGCGGGTGTGAATAACCATGCAAACTACATGGTGCCCTCACATGTTACAATCACCTATTCGATGTGTCGGTAAACCACACACGCTCCACTGAACTATAACAAACATTGAGTCGCCCTCTACTAGTCAAGAGTGCGGTGGGTAAGAGTGGATACCCATTCAATCGCCATTTTATAGGCAATTTCCTTAAACATCCCTTATAGACTAGCTTCATGAATGAGGCCTACTAACGGTAAGAATGACTTTTACTCATACATATATATACAATGTTAGACTTTTAATGTTATATATAGTATAGGGTGTATTTTACACTTTTAAAATACTAGGTGGTTTAATTTAACAATTATATTTTTAATTCAATTAAATTGTAAACCTAAACTTTTATGGATTTATTAAACCTCTTTTAATTATACACCTTAATTATTTAATAAAACCATAAGGGTGTGATTTGAACTTTTCAAAACAATACTAGGGTTTTAGAATTTAACATTCCTAATTAAACTTTTAATCAACTTTTAAATTCCAAAACTTGAGGACAAGTTTTGAAACATTTCAAAACATTAGGGTTTAGAATTTAAATATACATCAAAATTAAAAAATTAATCAAAATTTAAATTCCAAAACTTGAGGGCAAGTTTTGAAACCTTTTTCAAAACATTAGGGTTTTAACTATTTAAATTTCAAAACAACAAAACTTTTGGGTTCAAATTTAAACTATAAAACCTAAAGGGGAAAATATGAAACTTTTCATAACACAAGGATCAAATAACAAATAATCTAAATTAACAAGTAATCACATAATTATCCATATTTGATTTATTTAATGATTTCTTGCAAAACAATTTATCAATTTAATCAAAATAATTAATCAATTATCACATACGGAAACAAATATTTTATTAATTGATAAATATCTTCAATTAGATCAAGAATATAGTCAAATATATCATAAAATCGGATTTATATTGATCTAATATGATAAGGCAACTATCCTTAAGCAAAAACAGCAAGAAATCCCAGTTCCCCCTCCTTCTAACGAGCCGACTCGCCGAGTCAGGCATGGACTCGTCGAGTCAGCATGGACTCGGCGAGTTCATCTATGGACTCGGCGAGTCCAGCCTCCAGAACCACAAAAATTGGATTTTTCAATCATACAATGCATCAATACAATAGAAACCAGTCTAGGCTCTGATACCACTGATGGGTTTTGGCTATAAGAACATCCTATGTGCTCATACAAACCCTAATGCTTGGATCTAGGTTTCTCTATTGTACATGCAAGTTATCCAAGACTATAAACCCTAATTCTAGCATTCAAGTAATCATATTAGCATGAGAATAGGTTTAAGATGTTACCTTGATTGTTATGTAGCAATAACAATCCCAAATCTCCTTGTATTGACTTTAGAAAGCTTAGAGTCACAAATGTCACTCCTCTAATGGTTCACAAACACCATAAGCAATAAGATGAAGAGGAGAAAGGATGGAGGCTACCAAAAAATGTGTGACACCCTAGAAGGAGTCATGTCCACGTTTTTGAGGTATAAGGGATCTATATATAGTGAGGCTACTAGGGTTATCTAATAAGGAAACCCTAATTTGGATGCTTAAGCCCTACGCAACCCATAGATCCCTTTCCTTAAGGCCTTGGACGATTTCTTATGGGCTTCCCCATAGAATTCGTCCACTCCTTAATATAAGGCAATCCATGGCCCAAATTGCAATTATCTTATAATTACAATTCCAGTCCCTTAAGTTTAATTAATCTCTTTTAGTCACAAAACTAATTACTAATTAATTATTGACTAATATTAATTAAACAATATGATTTCTCCTTTAATATATTATTCCCATAATATATTAATAAATCATATTTAATCCTTTCTCTCCATAATTCATCCTATCAAGTTGCTTTGGTGAAGGCAACCCAAAAGGACCATGCACCATCGGGTCAAGTACATACCAAAATAGTTATGGACTTAGCACTAATCCAATAGCGCGTACTCATGAGCGTATTCTTGATGCGGAGGCTACCCAGTACACTAGGCGTACCATAGTGTACGTTGGGCGTACTAGGTTCAAATTGAAACCCTAATTGTGGGGTGAGCCCTCTATAAGGAACATTATGACCTCACTTTTAGCCACCATTTCCAAAGAGCAAAACCCTAAGTGTGCCCTAACCCTCATTCTAGAGCTTGTGTGAGTGTGGTTGAGCTTGAAAGTGTTCTTGTGTGATTTTGAAGAGAAGGAGGTGCCATTGAAGGAGCTAGAGTTGGAGGGAAAGCTTTGGATCTGAACTTTATGTGGTTAGAGCATCATTTGGAGTTAAAAAGCTTGGAGCTTTCTCAATCTTTTTTATTTGTGCATTATGGACCATTTCTAGGGTTTTTGTCCCAAAGGTGGAAACTTTATGAGTAAAGGAGCTCCATAGACCTTGATCTGTCCATATTCAGTGTATAAAGTGTTATAGATCCATAAAAATCCAATCTTGGACATTATGAGTGAGCGATACATGATATATGAGCTCTTTAGTGAAGGAAGTGGTGTGCTTTGGATGATGATGACCTTTACAGCCATGCAAAGGCGTAAAGTCTTCGACTTTATTGATTAGCAGGCTGTAGGGGGTCCAAATATGTATTTTAAGCCAAGGTCTTAACTGGTTAAGACCATAAGTGAGTTAATAGTAAAATTGGGATGTACGCTAAGCGTAAATCCTAGTACGTGGGGCGTAGGGTTCAAACAGCCCGATATCAGCATAGTGGTCGAGTACGCCCAGCGTAGGGATCTGGTACGCGCCGCGTACTCCTTAGGATTGACTTTTGTTGACTTTTAGGGTTTAGTCAACAAATGAACTTTTGGACCATTGGAGGGGTATAATGGTCTTTTACCCTTCTGAGAGAGAATAGTAAGGGATTAGTCTAGCCTTTGAGAGCCTTTTCTAAGTATAGATATTTTCTGTATGTGATTAGGCGGAGGCTAGATCAGTGTTTCGAGTTCGAGATCATTCGAGTTACCCGAGGTGAGTCTTCTCACTATACGTTACCTAGGGTGGTATCTATGTGTGGACTGGAAGGTCATACATGTTTTCTTGAGATTATGTGTTTTGCAATTATGTATGCTATGTATTATTCTGACCGCACCGGAGGGTCCAACGACTTACGAGGCCTGAGGGTCCTCAACCAAACCGGACCGCAGAGTCCAACGAGCTAGACCAGACCAGAGGGTCCAACGAGCTACGGGACTGGAGGGTCCCGCTGAAACACATTGACCAAAGGGTCGTACAGAGTATAGCCTCGAGTGGCGGATTGTTGTATGTGGGATTTTGGGGAACTCACTAAGCATTCATGCTTACCGTGTTATGTGTTATGTGTTTCAGGTACTTCCGAGGATCGTGAGAAGGCATCGACGTGTTTGTACACACATTCTTGATGTTGAGCTACGATCGTGGATCCTGGATTTGAATAATTGTGTTGAAAACTTGTTGGTTGTTTTTGAGAATTAATGATGAGACATTTGTTTATGAGTTTTAAATTGAAAAATTTTGTTTGAAAAATCATGTCGTTACACAAAACATCCCTAACCATATTGTGCCTATATTTGAACCCCGAAAGTTCTTTACAGTGAACTGCATGCTCTCCAAAAGAGTCCAAACATGCCTTACGACACATCGGACATATCTTGTCAGCTAGGAATATTTGAATCATGAGTCGATATTTTAAGATAGTATGATACTCCACAGGAGATATATGTTGGTCAAGCCTATCTATAGAGATTGTTGTAATCTCCCAACTACATTATTAGACAAAATGATGTGAAGGTTATTTATTGTTTATTTCTATATTAGTATTGTTTTTATTTACTTATTTTATTCTCTTAAATTGTAAAATGAGAGTTTGCAAAAATGTTTTAGCTACTACGAGTAATGTTATTAGATCGTTCAAATACCCTATGATGTGATGGTTCGATATGTTTACTCATTGGACAACATGAGTATTTTCATGAATCTTCTTAGGGTATTTATTTATTACGTCCTATATTATTATTACATTTATACATTTTTTTTAATGTTCGACCATTTTTCTTCAAGTGTAGGACTCAAACAGCTAGAAGCCTTCCATTCAAGGTAATACATATATATAACAAACTAGGGGTTAGACCCATGTATTATATGGGTTTATTTAAAAAATAATAAATATAAAATTTTAACAATTTAAAAAATTTGAATTTATAAGAAAAATGAGAAAAATTTAGAATTATTAAAATTAATGAGGCTTTAATATATTGAATACATTACATATATACATTATTTTTAATAAATACCTTCCATGTATATCACCTTACATATTAAATGTGGAATTTTAATTTAATAAAATGAAAAATACAATATAAAGTCAAGTGGAAAATAGAAAATTTAAAATTTCTACAAAATGTCATGTACAAATGAATGAGAAGATGACATGTGGCAAAAAAAAAACATTCATTTATTAGAGTAGATATTCAATTTTTAGTTCCCATATAAATATTTGTTTTCAAAAAGATAGTTTTTATTTAATTTTTTTGGAATAGCGGTTCCCTGCTAACCAGAAAAAAACCACCACTGATTGTGAGTGTGCTGTTTGCAAACACGAACAAAGTCATCCGTTTTTTCAACAATTTTACTTTTGAAAAAGGTAAAATTTAATTTATTGTTCTTGTTTATATTACTTTTTAAATAAATGAATGCTTAAAAACAAAATTGATTATTTATACTATATTTTGTTATACTCATGCCCAATTTGAATTAGACATGAAGTGGTGAAGGAAATTACTACTTTTGAGCTGAAAGGTCTTCCATGCTTGACTATTTAATATTGATCTCTTACACCAAACGGAAAAATACAATATACCTGAGGTACCATTTTGCCCTTGGTTCCTTTGAGTTATGGTATATTTTATTTTTCAGGTTTGGTCCAAGGTCAATATATATGGTAATTAAAGAAGATAACAGCTTATTTTTTAAATTTTAACAACCTTGGTACAAAAATACAACAAAATGATATCATATTGTAAAAAAAACAAAAAAAAGAATCTGGGACTCTATTTTGTATATTTTACATTATTAGTTTCCAAAAAAATGAGAAAATTAGCAAGGATATTGTGGGCCTATGACTTAGGCCAACGCGATGCATTTTTTGGTGGAGCAATTGTAATGTATCGGGTAGTAAAAGATTATAAAAAAAAAGATGTCATTTTCTATGTAGTCTCATTTTTTGGTGGAGCAATTGAAGTTATAAGTTAGAGTTAAGGTTTCCTCTATTTGTATCTATATAAGTTATAAAAACTGCCATATTTTAACTTTTTTATTGGATACATGTTATCTAGATCAGATTTTTCATTTGGTAGATAATTGGTTATTTCGTTGTTAAGCATCATACCTTCACACTCAAGCAATTATAGCATCCTATTTTTGTGACTCACCAAAAAAAAATCAGACATACAACGCACGAGCCTCTTCACTAGTTACTAAAAAAGCAAACCAAATCATTGAGTTTATCAAATATTTTGACAATCGAATGACGTATTGGAATTTTTTTTTTTTGTTAGAAATCGAGAGATTGCAGAAGACCAAACAAGGTATCGACCACATTTTAGTCTTAAATTCGTTGTCCATGTATGTTCTTTTTTTTTAGTGGAACTAAATTTTGAAAGTTTAGTACCATTTGATTTGGTCCTCCTCCCATTTTTTTTCCTACTTCCATCATTACCAAACACTACATCAAATGGTATTGTTCTATCCTAATTCGTTCAGTTTCACATATCAAATGTTACCTAAGTGTTTTTACTTTACAATCGCACTTGCTAGTAGTAAAACAACACGTTTTTACTTTACTAAAAACATAATTAAAGACATAAACAAAAGTTTCATGGCTTAGTACACATAACTTTTCGTTTACATAAATTGATAAAAATATACTACTCTTGGCTTTAATAACTTTAAAACCCCACTACTCAAAAGACTGAAAAAAACTGGTCTGGAGAGAGTGAAACTAAAACCTGTCTCTTAAAACAATTCAACTGAAAAATCGCAAAATAAAACATAGCTCCATTCATCAATTTCCAAACACAGAAAACTTCCTTTGGGCTTGTTTACCAAAGTGCATGGAACTCCTTGCTTGATTTGATGGAACACAAGAAATACTTGTTTCAGCTTCCCTCTCGTCTTCAGTTATAGTGTCCAACATTTTAGTCGCTCTATGTCTCATCAAACTCACAAATTGTGGGGGCGCTACCTCACTCACAAACCTTGCCATCCTTGAGCTTGCCATCTACCTGAGGAGAAAAATAGGGTTAATTTATGTAGTAGTGTTTGCTTCAAAGGTGAAATGATAATGAACGTATGAATAATTAGATCAATGGCAATGATATTTATAGGCAGTGTCTAGTTTTGTAAATTCGAAGTGACCCATGAATGAGTAAATTACATGAATGGTCCCTATGGTTTGGGGTAACTTGCATGTTTGGTCCCTATCTTATTTTTTTAAGTTGGAAGGTCCCTATTGTTTGTTTTTGCTACGCGTTTGGTCTCTACTGTTTGTTTCTTTTACGCGTTTGATCTCTGTCTTACCTAAAATTCATATTATTTAAATAGAAAAAAATAGTGGGGTAGATAAGGTAAGATGAGAGGGTGGGGTTGAGGTGTTTTTATTTAAATAAACTAAAAAATCAAGTGAAAAATAGTCTTTTTAGGTAAGACAGAGACCAAACGCGCAACAAAAATAAATTGTAAAGACCTTCCGAATTAAAAAACTTAGTTAGAGACCAAATACACAAATTACCTTAAACCATAGGGACTATTCATGTAATTTACTCTTATTGAATTATTGCGAAGTCCACTAATTAAATAATAAATGCTGCAATTCCGTTCATCCAATAAGGCTCTATGTAGTCCCATCTCTAGTTATGCATGAGATAGTGCACGTGTTTGATCTATCCGGACACGTGTCCATACCGATCTTTAAGGGTTATGGTAAAAAGTGGACGACGTATGTTGAAGGGAACTTATTTTGGGTCTAACCGGACACTTGTCCATGTTGATATTTATGGGTCTATTCATATTGAACTCGTTGTGGTGGTTCTTGCTTTTGACATTAATTCATTAAGAAATTAGTTAGTAGAAGACAAAATGATCATACAAGAAATCTTGACATGTGTCTACATATGGATCAATTCATTGGATATTTTCAAAGGGTTTTGTGCGGCTTTGTTGGCCACTACCAATGATGGTCGTGCAACTTTGCTAGCCGTTACTTATGAGACATGTGTAATCTGTGGCCAATTTTAGTTATAAAAAATAATAATAAATCTTATTTTACAAGGTTATTTCCTGGATTTTTAAGTAAATAAGTGCCAAAAATCCTGAAATTGTGTCAAAATTTATATTTTCTAAAAAAAAAAAAAAAAAAATACAAGAACATGTTTTCCTTGTGGGACCCACTTTAAGGTGGGTTAATGGTTGTATCCACCATTGTTACGGTGTGTAATTGTCAATGGGATAGTGTTGGGACCGTAGAGTGGTATATTTGATCTTTATTTTGGATTTATTAAATACTTTGTAATGTGATATATTTGATGTTTTATATAATGTATTTAAAATTGATTTTTAAATAATGAATTTAAAATTAGATTTTTTCTCGATGATCATTTAATCTTCAAAAATTTTAACTGTTTTACTTTATATTTATAAAAAGTTTGTTTATATAATTTTGAGAACTAAAAGATGAAATCATCTTGGTTATCATCCTCATTGAACAATTGGTAGAGGAAGTGCAACACAATTTTTTTTTCTCACAACAATCATAAAAACATCAACCCTCATTCTTCGTATCATCCTCATTGCACTATAGTTCATGATTTGGAGTGAGTTTCTTTTATTGTGTTAGCATCGATGTGAGAGGTGGAAGGATTTTGATAATATGATCCATTACAATAGTACACGTCTGCACTATATCAAATAGCATACTTCACCGGCACTGACTTATATGATTAATATCTGAAGATGTCTGAGGATCTTCATGTCAAAGTATTTAGAAGTTTTGTGAAGTTGATTAATTTATTTAGTTAGCTCATGCTCTAAGACATACGTAGGAACAACTATTTTAGATAATATTAGGTTATAAATCGTGTACTACACGATTAACCATGCAAAAATAACAAATAAACTTTAAAATGAAAGTAAGATAATATGATGGGTTAAAAAAGATTTTAGATTGCTATTATAGGTTAAAGTGAAAGTAAGATGCTATGATTGGTTAAAAATTGAAGTATGTTGTCATTATAGGTTAAAAATGAAAGTTGGGAACAGGGAACTCGGGAACATAAAAACTTAAACTTAAATTATGTTGTCATTATAGGTTAAAAATGAAAGTTGGGAACAGGGAACTCGGGAACACAATAACTTAAAATTTTTCTTTCGTTTCTTTTCATTTCTTTCGAACTCGGGAACAGGGAATAATGAATATGTTTCTTCCTCACCCTTTCTTTCTGTCAAAATTTTCCTTCCCTTTCTTTATGTTGAAAATATTCATTTGTCTTTTACAATCTCATATTTATTTTAAGGAAGTTATTATAAAGGGTATGTTGTGTAAATACTGTATTTTGTAAGGATGATAAGTGTATGCAGGTTTATAGAAACACGTGGGTTGAATCTGGGTCAAGTTCGGTTCAGGTTATATTCGTGGGTTTGATCCAAGATATAAATAAAGAGAGAGAAGGCTCTGGACTTCATTCGTTCAGTTGAAGCAATCAGATCTAGGGTTTTCTCTTGTTTTTCTCTCTTGAGAGTTCGTTGTTGTTAGATTGCTATATACATCTATTTTGTTATATTTGAGTATGAAAAGGTTTTGTAATCAGTTCTCTTTCATATTCAATTGTTAATAGTAGATTAGGTTGAGTGACAGTTTGAGGGTTTATGTAGTGAGTTTTGATTTGTAAGTAACTTGAAAACCACCTGTTTCTTGGTCTTAAATTGATATGAGAAATGGTGATGTTGGGATATTTGTCTTGTGAGTTTTTTAACATGGTATCAGAGCTTAAGGCTCGTCTTCTTTGATCCTGATGGTCGCTTCTTGTTCGTCTTCTCGTGTTTCTGCTTTTGACGATCTGTGAAAGGTATACTTTCTTTTTTGTTCTTGTGATTGAATGAGTTCAGTTTAGGGTGTCTGTTTTATTTCCCTAAATCTAGAATCTAGTTATTGAGATCTTGGTACTGCGAGATTTTTTTGTTTAATCTATCAGGAATGTTGTGATTCGAGATCTGACTGAGCGTTTCTGTTTTGAAGGTTAAAACTCTCCAACGTAATCGATCAATCCCTGTTAATCTGAAATAATCCTCTTGGGGTCAGATTTCATCACTGATAAACCCTTGTAGGAAACGGATTTAGGGAGTCGATTTAGTCAATCTCAATTGCCTATTGCACTGTGAGGGTTTCTCGTTCCCTTCTCTCTTGTTTTCTAGCTGTAGATCTGGGAATTTCTGATGCTTTGAGTACATCGGTTAATTGTTGATTGTTTCTTGAAGTTGTTTTGTTTTGTTGATTGTTTCTTGAAGTTGTTCTGTTTTTTTTCACACTGTGTTGATTGTCTTGGGCCCCGACATACTGTGGTGACCATATGGACTTTAAGTCAACACTAGTGTTGGTTCTTGGTTTTTAGTTCTTGATCTATATTGCTATTTGGTTTCATTGATTGTTTTTTTTTTGTGATTTACTATGGCTGGTGAAACTCCTAAAGGGAGTGGTGTTCCTAAGGAAACTCATGTTGATTTTGATGATCATTTCTATGTCCATCCTTCTGATAATACTGTAACATCTATTATAACTGTTAAACTGACTGGTAATGAGAATTATCGATTGTGGCGTAGTGCTATGTCTAGAGGTCTTAAAGCTAGAAATAAGTTGGGCTTTGTGGATGGTACTATTACTCTTGAAAGTACTGAGAAAGCTAAAGCCTCTAAATGGGAACGTGTAAATGCTGTTGTTTGTAATTGGATTCTAGGGTCAGTTTCTGAAACTATATATGCTAGTCATGTGTATTCGGATAAGGCTAAAGATATTTGGGATGAACTATTTGAAACGTATAATAAAGCTAATGGGTCAATAATTTTTAATATTCATCAGCAGAGTAACACATTAAAACAAAATGGTTCTTCTCTTTCTGATTATTTTAATAAACTAGATTCTTTATGGAAGGAGTTTGATGGTTTAACTAGTTTAACTGAATGTGTGTGTGAGGCAGCTACAAAACTTAATGATCATTCAAAATTGATGAAGTTAATGCAATTTCTTAGTGGACTTGATGATGTTTATAATCAAGTTAAGAGTCACATTCTTTTGATGGAACCTTTACCCAATGTTAAATCTGCCTTCTCTATTCTTTCTAGAGAGGAGTCTCTTCAAAAGAATGGGTCTCTTGGGTCTACTGTTTCTTCAAAACCACAAGTCTCTGTGTTTAATAGCAAAGTTAATGATTTTAAACGAGGGCAAAATCAAGTTAGGTCTAAGAACCAAGGTTTACAATGCAAACATTGCAATCTTAAAGGCCACATGATAGAAAGATGTTATAAACTAATTGGTTATCCAAAGGATTTTAAATTTAAAAATGATAATAATAATCAAAACAAATCTGTTTCTGTGAATTCTTCTTCTGCTAGTGCTAACAATAGCAAGTCTGTCTCTTCTGAGTCTGGTCATGGAAGTGATGCTCATTTCCTCACTGGTGAGCAATATTCTAAGTTTTTGCGTCTCATTAGTGAGAATTCTGCTTGTGACGATGTGTCTGCTACTGTATATATGGCAGGTATGTCTGTGTTTCAATGTTGTAATTCTTTTGTTAGTTCAAATGATTCTCAAAGCTGGATTGTTGATTCAGGAGCCAATCAACATATGATAGCTTCTGAGTCACAACTTAAAGATGCTATAGATATGTCTAAACTTAATCTGTCTGTTAAACATCCTAATGGTTCGTCAACTTCTATAAATAAAATAGGGAATCTTCAATTGTCCTCGCATCTTACTTTATTTGATGTCTTTTGTCACACCCCCGAACCAGACGGCGGAAACGTCTGAGGGCTATTGTGACTCAATTGAATACCATCACAATGAATATACATGAAACATAACATCATACATTACCAAGCATTGGAATATTACAACTGGTAGTGTTTACATTCAGTACATTGATCCATAATATTACATGCCCATAAGTAAATTGTTTGATACTAATTAAAACAACATCAAGACGTTACTGAGTACATTTTCCTTTTTCGATTTACCTGTTACCTAAGAATACAAGTATTTTAAAAAAAAACCTTCAACATATGAAATGTTGGTGAGTTCATAAGTAATGTTTGAAATATAGTGGTTTGTATTGTTTTGAAAATCACCAGAAAATCCGATATTTTCTGAAAATAGCATAGTATAAAAAGGGTGAAGATCCGTAAGTATGCTTGTTTGTTTCTATAGATGTAAAAGTACAGTTTGTAAAACTCGGTATGTAACTCGTAGGTGTATTAATTGAAAACCCTAGGAAAACCCGATGTTTTCCTAATACTTTGCATCAAATGATTTATATTTTGTTATTTCGTTGCGACAGGTGTATTCGTTGAGTCCCGGTGACGTTGGATTAATTATGGATTGTGAATTGTTATAAACACACATTAATGAAAATGACTAGTTTACAACTATACAAACGATCCCTTAGGCGTCGCTCGCACTATTCACTTAATCCAATCACTCGGACTTCTCATAGCCCCACAACCGAGGAGGAAAAGAGGGTGCGAAGCCCCCAATATTTTCCATAAGTCGTTCAAGGCTATCGTGAATGCGAAGGGCCCTTAGCCCGACTCGCATTTGGTGAATTCTCGACTTTACTAGCAGCACCAGAGGGCCCTTGGGGTCCAACAACACAAAGCCTGTAAAAGTCCTTTTACACGGAATTAGGTCATATAAGACCCAACTACATGTAAGCGAGTTTCCTTCGGGCCTAAAGATCATGTCATTGGGCTAGCTAGGCCCAACAAGCACGATTTGAAACTTTCGGGCCCAAAGACGGTGTATCGACGTCTGGTGTATTCCCACGTGTGTATTGACTTCCCGAAATTTCCGCGTGTGTATTGAAGTATCGTCGTGTTAGTAATTTCGGATTCATTATTGATTCGAGACCGAATCAATTCGTTTGATAACGATTTTTGGTGTTGAAGGTGTATTATATTTCGCCGATAGTCAAGGTACTAGTATTTCATCATGTCGGATTTATTGTTTAAACATTAGAATTTTACATTTTTGCAGCCCCTTTCTTTTGGATAAATTTACACTTTTGACCATTTGTATAAAAGAATTTCTATTTTAGTCCTTAAACCATTTTTCTTGACACTTTAGTATCAAAACTTGTAGAAAAGGTATTTTTCAGCTCAAAGTTATTTGAAAAACAGTTTTAGTCCCTTAAATGAAATTTTTCTCGGCTGAAACCCTTATTTTCGCAATTTTTACACTTTTGGCCCAAAGTATAAAATTTTTGCATCTTTGGTCCCTTTTAAATATGAAAAGCATTTTTAACCCTTGAAATGGACTTGGATCACTATTAGTCCCCTGTTTTACAGAAAAATACAGTTTTAGCCCCTCTAATTTGAAAATCTCGCAATTTGGGCTCTATTGGGCCGAAAAGTTCATTTTTGGCCCATTATGCTTAAAAATTTCACATTTAATCCTTCAAAGAGAATATTTCCAGAAAAATACATTGTTGAAACTGTTTTGACTCATTTCATCCATCAGAATTTGTGTTTTGTCATTTTGGGCCCTTTAACCTTATATTTTTAACATTTTGAGTCCAAAAATGGGATTTTTAGCCCAAGGAGTTCATATTAACCAACTTGGTTATTTTTCTAGAAATGATTTGTGTGTAATAATATGTTTTATACTTTTTTCATACAACCTAATGCAAATCTCGATTTTAAGGACTTTTTGACTAGTTTCAACACCATAATCACATAAGAACATGTAAATAAACATAGAAATCATACAAAGCATACATATACTCATAGATCTACACATTTGCTTGTATTCCCCCCCCCCCCACAAAACTTATAAAAACCGAAAAATAGGGGGTATGAAGCTCACCTTTGGGTGTGGTTTCGGTTTTGGAGAAGAGATGGATAGAAATGAGGTGATTTTCGGCCTTAGCAACCTTTTCTTGGAAGATCTCGAGTTTAGAAGCTCTCGGCCGAGAACCAAGAAGAAGAAGAGAGAAAGAGAGAGAGAGTTGATATGACAATCCTAGATGTATGTTGGTCCATGCATGGAGGCATGTGATGTATAAGTGAGGTGGCAAGGCCTAAGTCAACTCTTCACTTCCTTAGGTTTGGGCTTGGGCCGAGATTTGGAAAGGAAGAAGAGATTTTTGGGCTTTATTGCCCCTAAGCGCATTTAAGAGTCAGGTTGAATGATTGTTGGTCCATAATAGTTCATATAATTGATTTATTTCATTCTAGGCCCAATATGGCCCAAAAGGTTGAAATAAATGAAAGTGGGTTCAATTAGAGCCTATTTAAAGGTTCTAAGCCCAAGATAGTCGAATTGGAAGCTTATTGGCCCATTGGGCCCAATAAGGAAGTCCTAGTCCAAAGTGGACCTACACAAGAACTTCTAGGGTTTCCAATTACTTGTTGACTATTTGAAGTGCTTGTATGGTGTATTGGATTGAAATTTTTGTTGTCATAGAGTAAGCATCATACATGCTCTTAAGTTTTTGATTCTACATTTTACTTGAGTGTAGTGATTACAAGACACAAAATTTCTAGTTGTGACATCATCCCCCCGTTAGAGGGAATTTCGTCCCGAAATTCTGTTTGAAAGCTAGATTTGAGAATGCTAGAATAGGAGAGGGTACTTTTGCTTCATTTGGTCTTCGCGTTCTCACGTGAATTCTGGCCCACGCTTCGCGTTCCACCGTACTTTCACGATCGGGATGCGACTTTGCTTAGTACGCTTCACCTCCTTGTCCATGATTTCAACCGGTTCTTCAACGAACAGGAGATTCTCGTTGATTTCGATCTTGTCAAGGGGAATGACGAGTGTTTCATCCGATAGACACTTCTTTAGATTAGAGACATGGAACACAGGGCATACACTGTTTAGCTCTGCGGGTAATTGCAGTTTATACGCCACTAGACCTATTCGGGCGACGATCTCGAAAGGTCCAATGTATCGTGGGTTCAGTTTTCCCCGTTTTCCGAAATGAATAACTCCTTTCCAGGGTGAGACTTTCAACAGTACTCGATCCCCGACTTGAAATTCTAAGGGCTTTCGCCGTTTATCGGCGTAGCTCTTTTGTCGATCGCACGATGCTTGTAATCAAGCTCTGATTTGAACGATCTTTTCCGTGGTTTCGCGAATGATCTCCGGTCCCGTTAGTGCCTTGTCCGACGTATGTGCTTTTGCTAGTTGGGTATCACCCACCTCAGCCCAACATAACGGTGATCTACACTTACGCCTGTATAGTGCTTCGAAAGGAGCGACCTTGATGCTCGAATGGTAACTGTTGTTATACGAGAATTCGACTAAGGGTAAGTGGGTATCCCAAGACTTCCCAAAGTCTATCACACATGAGCGGAGCATGTCTTCGAGCGTTTGAATGGTTCGTTCACTTTGACCATCCGTTTGTGGATGATAAGCGGTGCTCATGTCGAGATGAGTTCCCAGTGCTTTCTGGAGTGATTGCCAAAAACGTGAAGTGAACCTACTGTCCTTATCCGAGATAATAGACACTGGTACTCCGTGGAGTCTCACGATTTCTCGAATGTATAAACGTGTCAATCTCTCCATCTTGTAGGATTCTTTTATTGGCAGGAAATGGGCAGATTTCGTCAGTCGGTCGACTATTACCCATATGGTGTCTAGTCCATCTGACGTCTTGGGTAGCTTGGTCACGAAATCCATAGAAATCCCCTCCCATTTCCACTCAGGGATTACCGGTTGCTATAATAACCCTGAGGGCTTCTGGTACTCCACCTTTACCTTGGCACACGTAAGGCACTTACTAACATAGGTGGCAATTTCCGCCTTCATGTTAGGCCACCAATAGTGTTGTTTAATATCCAAATACATCTTGTCTGAGCCGGGATGAATGGAGTATCGCGTCTTGTGGGCTTCCTTCATAACTACCTCCCTAAATCCTCTGAGTTTAGGGACCCAAATACGATTCATGAAATAGTATACTCCATTCTCCTTTGCCTCTAGGTTCTTCTCCATTCCGCGCAATGCTTCGCTTGCTCTATTTTCCGTCTTCATGGCCTCTGACTGGGCTACTGCAATTCGAGTGGCTAGGTGAGATTGAATGGTTATTGAGAGAGTTTTCGTACGACGATTAGAGTACTCCTTCTGACTTAATGCGTCAGCTACCACGTTGGCCTTGCCTAGGTGGTACTTGATCTGACACTCGTAATCGTTTAGTAATTCAACCCATCTTCGTTGCCTCATGTTCAACTCTTTCTGGTTCAAGATGTGCTGGAGACTCTTGTGGTCCGTGAAGATGGTGCACTTCGTACCGTAAAGGTAATGTCTCCAAATTTTTAGGGCAAAGACCACGACTCCCAATTCTAGGTCATGGGTCGTATAATTCACTTTGTGCGTCTTTAGTTGGCGGGATGCGTAAGCTATCACCCTTCCACACTGCATGAGAACGCAAACTAAGCCCTGATTTGACGCGTCACAGTAGACCACGAAATCTTCCGTTTCCTCCGGTGGTGATAGTACCGGGGCACTGCAGAGAGCTTGTTTCAGGGTTCGGAATGCGACTTCTTGTTTGTCCGTCCATTTGAATGGTCGCCCTTTTGTGTAAGCGAGGTAAGTGGCTTGGTGATCTTAGAGAAGTTTTGAATGAATCTCCTATAGTAGCCTGCTAGACCCAAGAATTGACGGATTTCCATGGGTGTTGTCGGGATTGCCCATCCTTCAACAGCTTTGACCTTAGAGGGATCCACATGAATTCCATCTTGGCTAACTACATGACCTAGGAAGTTCACACTCCGGAACCAGAACTCACACTTGGAAAGTTTTGCGTATAGCTTTTCTGATCGCAGAGTTTCTGGATTTGTCGGAGATGTTGGCCATGCTCTTGTTTGCTTCGGGAGTAAACGAGAATGTTGTCGATGAAGACAATGACAAAGTTGTCGAGGAATGGTCGACAGATCCGGTTCATCAGATCCATAAATGCGGCAGGGGCATTTGTTAGACCGAAGGGCATTACAACAAATTCATAATGTTTGTAACGAGTTCGGAAAGCGGTTTTTGGAATATCCTCTTCCCGGACTTTGAGTTGGTGGTATCCGGACCGTAGATCTATCTTAGAAAAATAACTAGCTCCTTGGAGCTGGTCAAATAGATCATCGATTCGTGGGAGTGGGTAGTGATTTTTAACAGTGAGTTTATTTAACTCTCTGTAATCGATGCACATTCTAAAAGATCTGTCCTTCTTTTTGACAAAGAGGACTGGAGCTCCCCATGGCGAGTAACTAGGGCGGATGAATCCCTTGTCCAAGAGTTCACTGAGTTGGCTGGACAATTCCTGCATTTCAGTAGGAGCTAGCTGATAGGGTGATTTAGCGAGAGGAATTGCTCCTAGAACGAGGTCAATTCGGAACTCCACTTGTCTCTCTGGGGGTACTCCTGGAAGATCTTCAGGAAACACGTCTGGGAACTCACATGTTATGGGAATGTCTTGAACGTTAACCTCTTCCTTGATTTTATCCACTATGTGAGCCAGGAACGCCAAATTGTTCTTTCGTAGATGTTTCCGTGCCTGGATGCACGAGATGAGGCGAAGGTTCATGCTAGGTTTCTCTCCATAAATTACTAGGGTTTCGTGATTGGGAAGGCGAAGGCGAACGGCCTTCTCGTGAAACATAATTTCAGCATGGTGGGGGCTTAACCAGTCCATGCCAATAATCACGTCGAAACTCCTAATGGACACAGGCATTAAGTCTATTCGAAAGACGTGTTGGTTTAGGGTTAGGGTACATCCGATGTAGATTTCCCCGGTGGATTCGGTTTTCCCATTGGCCATTTCCACCGTAAAGGTTTCATCGAGCTTCTGGGGTTGTTGTTTTAATAAATGCTTAAACTTATTGCTTACGAAACTTCGCTCTGCTCCGGTGTCAAATAGGATGCATGCATAAGTGTGGTTTAGGGGAAACGTACCGGTAACAACAGCGGGGTCCTGAATCGCCTCTCCCTGACCCATGGTCAGCATCCTTCCTGTTCCTCCGTTTCCGGGATTGTTGTTATTAGGGCAATCTTGGCGGAAATGCCCAGTCCTCCCACACCCATAGCAGGTGTGGCTAGGCCCTGCATTGTGGCCGCCGGTGGTGATGTTGTTGTTGTTGCGATTGTTGTTGTTGTTCCTGTTTCCCTGTTGTTGGTTCTGGGGAGGGTAGGTCCTGCAGTACCTCGTCGTGTGTCCCCTTCGATTACAACTGGTGCACTGCAACTCCTTGCATTCTCCATTGTGATGGAAACCGCACTTGTTGCATTTGGGAAGATTACCGGAATAAGGTCTGGGAGCATTTGAAGCAGCTGAGGCTGGAGCATGTGGTGTGGCTGGAACCGGTGCGGTGGCAGCATTAACTGCCACTGTCTGCTGCTTCTTAGAGGTCTCGGGGCCCTGACGCCCCTTCCTCTTGTTGTTCTTCCCTTTCTTGCCATCACCTTCCTTCTTTCCTTTAGTCTCCACTGGCTTCTCACCCTTTTTGTTGTTATGGTCATACAGCTTCTTCGCCAATCTTTTTGCACTGTCAAATGTTTGGGGGTTTGCAGCTATCACATTTCCTTGGATTGGTGATGTTAGTCCCCAGATGAATCGCTCAATCTTCTTTCCTTCCGAGGTGATCATACCCGGGCACAAAAGAGATAGTTCACTAAATCTCGATATGTAGGCATCGATATTCGCATTCTGCACAGTGAGGTTCCACAGCTCTTGCTCCATTTTCTGAATCTCACCTCGTGGGCAGTATTCAGCCATTAGCATTTCTTTCATTTCCGACCACGGCATGGAGTTGGCTACAGGGAGTGTCATGGCTTCCACGTGTCCATTCCACCAAGTGAGCGCTTGATCGACAAAAGTGCAAGCTGCGAACTTCACTTTCATCTCCTCAGGACAATCGCATATCTCGAATACCGATTCCACCTTCTCGATCCATCGCTTTAGAGTGATCACCCCTCCAGTGCCGTTAAAAGTTCATGGTTTGGCGTTTGTGAAGTCCTTGTAGGTACATGTTTTGGTGGGTCCTTGATTCATCTCGTTGTTCGAACTCCCGTCCCCTTGCACGTTGCCTCCTCCGTTGTTCCCTTGGTGAATTTGTACCATAGCTGCGGTGACCGCAGCAGACACGGCCGCCTAGAATGCAGTGGAGTCAACTTCGGGTGGGGTTGGTCCAGGGTTTCCGTGAGTAGGTCGGCGAGGCATCTTTCTGTCATGAAACGGAAAGATGTTGAGTGTTTGGGGTTTCTGGGAGGTTGTGACCCTACTGACTAGGTGCAAGGTACGAACTTAAACACTCCTACCATCTAACATACAATCATAGATTCTCAACACATAGCAATTTGTAATATCATAACAAAGCACGTAAAAGTTTAGTAATATTATCCGCATTTGATACATGAAAATTTTGCTCGTAAGGGCATACATGAGTGACACTAGTTCGACAGCATAACGGCTCTATGAGTAGTGTAGTCACTTAAACATAGAGTCGGGGTACATAGCATAGTTCCTAATGACCTAGTAAGATAAGTCTATCCCTAACCGCGATGATCTGCGTCCGGAGGTGGTGCCGAGGATGTGGATGCTCCCTGAAGACGAGCCACCAGTCGTTCTGCGTCCTGGAGTCGAGACTCCCACCTTACTTGCCTCATGTGGAACTCCCGAAGGATGTCACGTGTCTCCTGTTCCGCACGCTCGACCCTAGTCCACAACTGGCGTACCTGATCAGCAGTGCCCTGATCAAGATCACCAGTGTTCCGTAATCGTCTCACCATGACCGGTAGGGCTCGGTCGACCGGTCCTCCATACCTCAGGTCAAAGAACTCGCACGACATGCCGAACGGGGGTCGCTGTCCCTGCTGTCTGCTCCATCTCCAAAGATCAATACCCCAGGGAGGGGTAGGACCAGTGGGGCCCACACGGTAAGCAGGCACCCTGATCGGGTAAGGGGGGTTGATGACTTCGGACTCCGCGTCCGAATCACCCCCTTCACTGTCATCGGGTTCCTCCTCGAAGTTCCCTTCGTCCTCTTCTGGTTCGGCAGGCTCGCCCTCGTCTCCTGCCTCCGGTTCCCCGTCAGATTCCTCTTCGGGGTCTTCCTCAGGCTCTTCCTCTAACCATCCGTTATTCCCCTGATTAGGGAAATAAGGGTCTCCGGGGTGATGAAAACCAGCCATACTGTATGTGTGAGTATGTAAATATGCTAACATTATTCCTAGGATGCTACAACTATTGTACAGACTAAGCAGGCTTTCTCTTTTTGGTGATAAAGGGGTATAGTTTTTAGGTTCCCTAGCTATCACGATCTCATCAGGCTACATCCACTCCTTGGTACCGCTAAGAACAGTCCTGAATTAATCGAGATACTAGCATTATCTTTTTTGGTTCGGCGTTATGTTCCTTACTCCTAATACAAGCAAAGGTGTTTTATTGTTGTATTTTACTTGTTTTGTTCAGAGTTATGTTAGTCCCTCTTTTGGTTTATAGTTGCATATCAATGTATGGTTAGATATGCTAGTTCACTATAAACAGAGCTCTAATACCAACCTGTCACACCCCCGAACCAGACGGCGGAAACGTCCAAGGGCTATTGTGACTCAATTGAATACCATCACAATGAATATACATGAAACATAACATCATACATTACCAAGCATTGGAATATTACAACTGGTAGCGTTTACATTCAGTACATTGATCCATAATATTACATGCCCAAAAGTAAATTGTTTGATACTAATTAAAACAACAGCAAGACGTTACTGAGTACATTTTCCTTTTTCGATTTACCTGTTACCTGAGAATACAAGTATTTTGAAAAAAAAAACGTCAACATATGAAATGTTGGTGAGTTCATAAGTAATGTTTGAAATATAGTGGTTTGTATTGTTTTGAAAATCACCAGAAAATCTGATATTTTCTGAAAATAGCATAGTATAAAAAGGGTGAAGATCCGTAAGTATGCTTGTTTGTTTCTATAGATGTAAAAGTACAGTTTGTAAAACTCGGTATGTAACTCGTAGGTGTATTAATTGAAAAGCCTAGGAAAACCCGATATTTTCCTAATATTTTGCATCAAATGATTTATATTTTGTTATTTCGTTGCGACAGGTGTATTCGTTGAGTCCCGGTGACGTTGGATTAATTATGGATTGTGAATTGTTATAAACACACATTAATGAAAATGACTAGTTTACAACAATACAAACGATCCCTTAGGCGTCGCTCGTACTATTCACTTAATCCAATCACTCGGACTTCTCATAGCCCCACAACCGAGGAGGAAAAGAGGGTGCGAAGCCCCCGATATTTTCCATAAGTCGTTCAAGGCTATCGTGAATGCGAAGGGCCCTTAGCCCGACTCGCATTTGGTGAATTCTCGACTTTACTAGCAGCACCAGAGGGCCCTTGGGGTCCAACAACACAAAGCCTGTAAAAGTCCTTTTACACAGAATTAGGTCATATAAGACCCAACTACATGTAAGCGAGTTTCCTTCGGGCCTAAAGATCATGTCATTGGGCTAGCTAGGCCCAACAAGCACGATTTGAAACTTTCGGGCCCAAAGACGGTGTATCGACGTCTGGTGTATTCCCACGTGTGTATTAACTTCCCGAAATTTCCGCGTGTGTATTGAAGTATCGTCGTGTTAGTAATTTCGGATTCATTATTGATTCGAGACCGAATCAATTCGTTTGATAACGATTTTTGGTGTTGAAGGTGTATTATATTTTGCCGATAGTCGAGGTACTAGTATTTCATCATGTCGGATTTATTGTTTAAACATTAGAATTTTACATTTTTGCAGCCCCTTTCTTTTGGATAAATTTACACTTTTGACCCTTTGTATAAAAGAATTTCTATTTTAGTCCTTAAACCATTTTTCTTGACACTTTAGTATCAAAACTTGTCGAAAAGGTATTTTTCAGCTCAAAGTTATTTGAAAAACAGTTTTAGTCCCTCAAATGAAATTTTTCTCAGCTGAAACCCTTATTTTCGCAATTTTTACACTTTTGGCCCAAAGTAGAAAATTTTTGCATCTTTGGTCCCTTTTAAATATGAAAAGCATTTTTAACCCTTGAAATGGACTTGGAGCACTAGTAGTCCCCTGTTTTACAGAGAAATACAGTTTTAGCCCCTCTAATTTGAAAATCTCGCAATTTGGGCTTTATTGGGCCGAAAAGTTCATTTTTGGCCCATTATGCTTAAAAATTTCACATTTAATCCTTCAAAGAGAATATTTCCAGAAAAATACATTGTTGAAACTGTTTTGACTCATTTCATCCATCAGAATTTGTGTTTTGTCATTTTGGGCCCTTTAACCTTATATTTTTAACATTTTGAGTCCAAAAATGGGATTTTTAGCCCAAGGAGTTCATATTAACCAACTTGGTTATTTTTCTAGAAATAATTTGTGTGTAATAATATGTTTTATACTTGTTTCATACATCCTAATGCAAATCTCGGTTTTAAGGACTTTTTGACTAGTTTCAACACCATAATCACATAAGAACATGTAAATAAACATAGAAATCATACAAAGCATACATATACTCATAGATCTACGCATTTGTTTGTATTTCCCCCCCCCCCCCCACAAAACTTATAAAAACCGAAAAATAGGGGGTATGAAGCTCACCTTTGGGTGTGGTTTCGGTTTTGGAGAAGAGATGGATAGAAATGAGGTGATTTTCGGCCTTAGCCACCTTTTCTTGGAAGATCTCGAGTTTAGGAGCTTCTAACGTGCAAGATTATAATTTCTTATGAGTTAAGAAGAGATGTTTGATAAATCAAGGAACCTAGATCATAGATTTAAGTATAAACTTACCTTAGATGATGATTCTTGTGGAAAATCTCTTTGAAATGCCCTTAAGTCTAGAAAATTTGGTGAAGAGGGATAAGGGTGTTCCTTGAGAGTGTTTGATAAACAAAAAGTGGGTGAAGTTTGTGTGTGTGGGAGCTCTCGGCCGAGAACCAAGAAGAAGAAGAGAGAGAGAGAGAGAGTTGAGATGACAATCCTAGATGTATGTTGGTCCATGCATGGAGGCATGTGATGTATAAGTGAGGTGGCAAGGCCTAAGTCAACTCTTCACTTCCTTAGGTTTGGGCTTGGGCCGAGATTTGGAAAGGAAGAAGAGATTTTTGGGCTTTATTGCCCCTAAGCCCATTTAAGAGTCAGGTTGAATGATTGTTGGTCCATAATAGTTCATATAATTGATTTATTTCATTCTAGGCCCAATATGGCCCAAAAGGTTGAAATAAATGAAAGTGGGTTCAATTAGAGCCTATTTAAAGGTTCTAAGCCCAAGATAGTCAAATTGGAAGCTTATTGGCCCATTGGGCCCAATAAGGAAGTCCTAGTCCAAAGTGGACCTACACAAGAACTTCTAGGGTTTCCAATTACTTGTTGACTATTTGAAGTGCTTGTATGGTGTATTGGATTGAAATTTTTGTTGTCATAGAGTAAGCATCATACATGCTCTTAATTTTTTGATTCTACATTTTACTTGAGTGTAGTGATTACAAGACACAAAATTTCTAGTTGTGACATCTTTGCTGTTCCTGATTTCAATGTTAACCTTTTGTCTGTCCATAAACTTTGTAAAGATAGTGGCTATGAGGTTGTTTTTTCTGAACATACTTGTAAAATCCAGGATTCACTGTCAAAGAAGATAGTGGAGAATGGTAGAGAGTCTGGGGGATTATACTATCTTGATTATGTTCCCTCAGGTATTTCAACAAATAATGTGTCTAAGTGTTATGTTTCTAAACTAACTTGGCATAGTAGACTTGGTCATCCAGCAGACCAAGCTTTAATATCTTTAAGAAATGTTCTAAAACTTAGAAATGAATCTCTTCCTCCTTGTGATGTTTGTCATAAATCAAAACAAACTAGATAATCCTTTCCACATAGTCAACATACTTCAACTAAGTTAGGTGAATTGGTTCAAATAGATGTCTGGGGTCCTTATAGACTTGCTTCTGTTGAGGGGTTTAAGTATTTCTTGACTATTGTGGATGATTTTACTAGGGCCACTTGGGTTTTTCTTTTAAAATCTAAAATTGAGGTTTTTGATTGTTTTAAATCCTTTGTTAATATTCTTTTAAATCAATTTAATGTTAGTGTTAAAATAGTACGTTCAGACAATGGTACTGAGTTTGTTAATAATCAACTGAAGTTTTTTTGTTTTGAAAAGGGTATAATACATCAAACATCATGTGCTTATACTCCACAACAAAATGGAGTTGTGGAGAGAAAGCATAGGCATATTCTTAATGTTGCTCGATCTCTTTTATTTCAATCAGGAGTTCCTATTAAGTATTGGGGAGATGCTATTTTGACTTCTATTTTTCTAATAAATAGAATGCCTACTTCTGTTTTAAATGGTCAATCACCTTATGAACTTGTTTTTCAAAGAACTCCTAGTTTTGATTATTTAAGGGTTTTTGGTTGTCTATGTTTTGCTGTTAAGCCAAATGTTTTTGATAAATTGTCTGAACGTGCTGAAAAATGTATTCTTTTAGGATATTGTTCTGATAAAAAGGCTTATAAACTTCTTAGTTTGGATACTAATTCTTCCTTTGTATCCAGGGATGTGAAGTTCTATGAATCTGTTTTTCCATACAAGTTGAAATCAACTACTGTTGATAAGGTTTCAAATAATTTTGGCCCTAGTGATCTCTTTTCCTATGATGAATTTGATAATAATAAATATATAAATGATTATATTAATCTTGATGAGCTGAGAGTAGAGTCTCAGTTGGATGGTGTTGATGCAGCCATTGGTATGGATGATGTTGGTTCTAGTAATTCTGTCAACCCTGGTGGCGAGGCAATTGTGCCTCCTACTGGTTCATCTGTTCCTTCTTCTTCGAGTGTGTCTGAGGAAAATAGTCAGTCTATCTTAACCCCTTCTATGGATAAGTCTATAGGTGTCTCTAGGTCTAGGCGTGAGTCTTATATGCCTATTAAGTTTGCTGATTATATTATCGAAGGTAAGTATAAATATGGTGTTGAAAGATCTGTTAACTATTCTTTTCTTGATTCTGAAACTAAGTGTTTTATTTCTAATCTAAATAAAACTGTTGAACCTAAAAGTTATAATGAAGCTTTTTCTTATCCAAATTGGATTAAAGTTATGAATGATGAGATGGAAGCACTTCATCGAAATAATACATGGGAAATAACTGATTTACCTAAAAATAGAAAACCAATTGGATGTAAATGGGTTTATAAGATTAAATACAAGTCAAATGGTGAAATTGAAAAATATAAAGCTCGTTTAGTTGCTAAAGGTTATAATCAAAGAGAGGGGATTGATTTTGAAGAGACTTTCTCTCCTGTTGCAAAAATTGTAACAGTTCGTATTGTTATTTCTGCTTCTGTTCATTATTCTTGGTCTTTATATCAGTTGGATATTAACAATGCTTTTTTATATGGAGATCTTACTGAAGATGTTTATATGTCACTTCCACCTGGTTATTACTCTAGTAATGATACTAGAGTATGTAAGCTTACTAAGTCTTTGTATGGACTGAAGCGGGCTCCTAGGAAATGGAATGAAGAGCTTTGTGCTTCATTGTTTATGTTTGGTTTTAAACAGAGTATAAGCGATTATTCATTGTTTATTAGGAAAGTTGAAGGTTCAATAACTGTGTTACTAGTATATGTTGATGATATTAAATTAACTGGAAATAGTGAAGTAGAGTTAAAAAAGGTAAAGTCTTTTATGAATAGTCAGTTTTTAATCAAAGATCTTGGAACACTTAAGTATTTTTTAGGGATTGAAATAGTTAAATTTGACAGTGGTTTATGTTTAAACCAAAGAAAATATTGTCTTGAGTTGTTGCATGAATATGGTATGCTTGGTTGTAAGCCTGTGACCACACCTTTGGAAACAAATTTTGTTATAAACTCTGATAATCATGATGGGAAAATGAATTGTTGGAAAATAAAACTGAATTTCAGAAACTAATAGGTAAACTTATCTATCTTACAATTACTAGACCAGATATTTCTTATGCAGTTCAGGTTCTTAGTCAGTATATGCATAGTCCTAGAAAGTTACATTTAAATATTGCCTTCAGGTTATTAAGGTATTTAAAAAATAGTCCTGGAAAAGGAATTGCCTTAACCAGGTCTAGTGTGTTGGAATTAAAAGGTTTTGTGGATGCAGATTAGGCTAAGTGTTTAGTCACAAGAAGGTCTGTGTCTGGTTATATGGTATATCTTAATAATTGTCTTATTTCTTGGAAAAGTAAGAAGCAGTCTACTGTTTCCAGATCCTCCACTGAATCAGAATATAGGGCTCTTGGCTCTATCACATGTGAGATAATTTGGATTTTAAAAATTCTATTTGAACTTGAAGTTAAAAATCTTATTCATGCTTCTGTTTTTTGTGATAATAGTTCTACAATTAAGTTGGCTCTTAATCCTGTGTTTCATGAAAGGACAAAACATTTTGAAATAGATCTGCATTTTGTTAGAGAAAAAATTTCTAGTGGTGTTTTAAAACTTGTAAAAATTGGTTCCGATGAACAAAATGCTGATATACTCACAAAATCTTTAAGTGTGAAACAACATGAATTTTTATCTAATAAAATGGGTCTTATTGATATTTCCAGAAAATAAATATTTCGATTGAGGGGGGATGTTGAAAATATTCATTTGTCTTTTACAATCTCATATTTATTTTAAGGGAGTTATTATAAAGGGTATGTTGTGTAAATATTGTATTCTGTAAGGATGATAAGTGTATGCAGGTTTATAGAAACATGCGGGTTGAATCTGGGTCAAGTTCGGTTCAAGTTATATTCGTGGGTTTGATCCAAGATATAAATAAAGAGAGAGAAGGCTTTGGACTTCATTCGTTCAGTTGAAGCAATCAGATCTAGGGTTTTCTCTTGTTTTTCTCTCTTGAGAGTTCGTTGTTGTTAGATTGCTATATACATCTATTTTGTTGTATTTGAGTATGAAAAGGTTTTGTAATCAGTTCTCTTTCATATTCGATTGTTAATAGTAGATTAGGTTGAGTGACAGTTTGAGGGTTTATGTTGTGAGTTTTGATTTGTAAGTAACTTGAAAACCACCTGTTTCTTGGTCTTAAATTGATATGAGAAATGGTGATGTTGGAAAATTTGTCTTGTGAGTTTTTTAACACTTTATTGAATTTACAAAAAAAAAAAAAAAAAAAAAAAAAAAAAAAAAAAAACTCATGAAAATATAAATAGTGACTTATGTTCAACTCCAAATCTTCAGATCACGTTACACCTTTTAAAACATATTTCCAAATTATGGGACATATATAGTTCTTTAAAAATATATATATATTTACTAATTATATGATTTACATAAAGACAATAAAAGATTGCTAATATTTTTAAAAAAGTTATGATTAAGTTCCTAATTTTTTTTACATAAAAGTCTCGATCATTTCATTTAGGCTCAAATTAACAAAAAAGCCTTTTTTTCTAACAGAAAAAGATGTATTATCATTTAAAACCAAATAATTAGAATTTTTCTATTCAAAAAAAAAGTTGGAATAACTTTTCCCAAACTAATACAACTTTTCAGACAATTTTTCGGATAATAATTAGTAACAATGGAAATAATCCTCCAAGTGCTAAATATATGTATAAGGCATGAATTAAATGGAAATTATATATTACAAGAATAGCTCGTAGGACAAGCTTGAGTAGCCATAGTGTCATTTCGCTGTTAACAATTAACTAATCACAAAAATAAAATTGAGACCTAATCGACTTAAGATTTATACTACATTTCCATCATAAGCAACCTAAAATCAAAAGTCATGACATCCTTAGCTCGTCCCTTGATTGGCTATGAAATCAGTCATGTTGAGATTCAAAGCTAGAACCATAATTAGAGCTCCAAAGTCTGAATCTCACACCCGTTAATACCATCTTCAACATTTGTTGATATGAGCAGATAGACCCAAGTGCAATAACGAGATTATTCAAAGATGTACACATATTTCTTTAGACAAGCCTGTAAAAACATAAACTTAGAGTCTGCAGTCTCCCCTCAATTGCTTCATACCGATGGGTATACGGCTTGGATGGCTAAAACAAAAGAAGAAGCAAATCATCATAGTAATGGAAAGTTGCTAATTCAAAATTGGCTTAATGTCATAAATACCCTTGATTTTTCAAGAACTTATTGGTTTTACCCTTTGATGTTTTTTTAGGTTCATTAATGCCTATCATTTTGACTAATTGTGTCAAAATTGCTAAAATTGGTTTTACCCTTAATGTTTTTTTAGGTTCATTAATGCCTAACATTTTGATTAATTGTGTCAAAATTGTCATTTGGCAGGTAACCAACCGGTTACCCGCTAAACTCTCCACTTTGGCTAAAGGGAGTGTGCATGCTAAGACTCTCGCCAAGAAAGTGCCAAAGGTGCTAAACACCACCCCCTTCAAAAGGAAGGCTCGCTATGGTCTTAACGACGGGAGAGAGCAGAGAGAAACATGAATATTGTGTTCTTATTAGCTGATCTAAGTTTATACTTTTTTAATTTTTTTTTCCTAAAATAAAACTCATTAAACTAACAAACTACCACTCCCTACCTTTTTACATTTTTGATGCGGGATAATGACTTAATAGGGTAATATATTTTCGATTTGTACACATTTGGTCACCGAGTTTTTTTCGTCCACATTTACCCCATCAACTTGTTAAACTGTACACATTCAATCCTTATGACTTGTTATTCCAGGTTAGTTGAGAAAAATGACTTAATAGGGTAACATATTTCTCATTTTGTACACATTTAGTCCTTAATATTTATGTACACATTTAGTCCTTAATATTTTTTTTTGTTTCAAAATAAGTCATTTTTGTTTTTGTACACATTCAGTACTTTTGAATGATTAATTTCTTATATTTTTCTCATGACATCTTACATGGGACAATCATTGATGAACTGTGTGGGGTTGTTGATGTTTATGTGCAATGCCTCATTTTCACAGCCAAAAATTTTTATTTTTAAATAAGGCAAATGTCCATAATTATAAATCCATTATTAAGAAAAATCGTTTATTCCAAAATACATTTATCGAAAATCAGAGTAATATAAGAAACACGGAATCCTCAATGCTATTGATGAGTGTGTACAGTCATGTCTTTGTCTTCCCACGATCAACGATAGAACCTGAAAACATAAACAACTTTTAATCAAAAAGTTTAGTGAATTTCCCCCAAAATACCTGATACAACAAATGTATTATCATACATAACGAGCCCACATTCATCATATTGGAATACCTTGGCCCAATCAATCACTGGAATAGAATGTGAAATGCAATAGGTCCAATCAGTCATCGGACTGGAATACTCAGGGTTTATCAGCATGCCACCTTAACCCAACTGCTATTCTCTAGCCTCCGTTCCTACGTCTTACAGTTGGCCTGCACCAACTATATTGGCCTATAGCATATAGCAGGACCGCCTTAACCTATCCCACCATCATATGACTATCCCATATAAGTTGTCATGAGAAAAACCTAAATAATTCATTCATAAGTATTGAATGAGTACAAAAACAAAAACGACTTATTTTGCAACAAAAATAATATTAAGGAATAAATGTGTACAAAAATATTAAGGACTAAATGTGTAAAAAGTGAGAAATATATTACCACATTAAGTCATTTTTATCGGCTAACCAAGAGTAACCGGTCATAATGACTAAATGTGTACAGTTTAACAAATTGAAGGGGTAAATGTGGACGGAAAAAAATGTCAGTGACTAAATACGTACAAATCAAAAAATATATTACTCTTTTAAGTCATTATCCCTTTTAATGCTAACACACTCCCGGCCTGACTTCAAAAAAAACATGATGTGGCATAAAAATCTGATGTGGTAACATGCTAATGTTGGATTCAATCCCCAACCCACATTTCCATCTACTGTTTATTGTCTTCCCCAATTGTTTTTAATCAATTTATATCAGATGCACTTGTGGTACATATCATATATATATATATATATATATATATATATATATATATATATATATATATATATATATATATATATATATATATATATATATATATATATATATATATAAGTTACTACAATCGAATTCATATCCTCCTTGTAACATGTCGAGCAAATGGGGTACTTTCATGAATATTACATATCGAACAAAACACTCATATAAATTATAATAGGTATAATTTATGGAACTTTTATACTATTTTTACTAGTCAAATATACAAAGGTTAACTATATAATCTCGTACAAATACTTTATACTAAAGGGGTACAAATGCAAAGTATTGGATTTTACTAACAGAGTACAAATGCAAAGTACTGGTTTATACTAATGGGGTACAAACACAAAGTACCGATTTATACTAAATGGGTACAAATGCAAAGTATCGGTTTATAACAAAGAGAAAACAACAATATATTTACGAATAATGTATTATCAAATAATTTTATTTGATTATTAACCTTACTTATAGGTTTCATAGCAAATGTACTTTCAATGGTTTTATTTAAATAATAAAACCATATTACTTTGTTTACTATAACAAAATTTCCAGACTTACATATAGTCACATGGAAAATAAAACATTACCTTATTTATTAATATGGTACGAACAAGAGATCCAATAAACATATATCGAGCTTCAACTTTACTAAAGTCTTTGATTACTTAATGTATAAGTCAAGATTATATATAATAAAGATCCGATAGACAGTGGAATGTGTGACTTCTGCCTTTCTACTTGTTCCTTGTTTGGTTGTGGGCTTAGGGCAGAATCACCCAATCGATTGTCTGTTCGATTTTAATCATTTATAATTAATATAAATTAAGCAATCATAAGAGGTAACAATACAAGTCATTTCAAATGCATGAATATGAACCTTGAGTCACAAGATTTTAACTATAAGAAACTGATACTTTTTAGTCTCAAAGTACAAAGACTACGATTTATTTACTAAGAAAATATTGGATTTTCTGGAAGATACATTAATGTTTTCAATAATAAAGAAGATATATTTTCCAACAAAATACTTATGAACTCACCAACTTAAATATTGACACTTTTTCAAACCATTTGTATTCTCATGAAAGTTAGTAGACAGGTACATTCCCAGGATTTCGAGAAGACGGAAAAATATACAGTCACGTCTTATAGCTTTTGCTATATAACTTTTGATGTCATATATACAATGACTTGAATACTTATGTAAAACTTATACTTTATTAATGTAATGGTTGTTGTACTTTGATTACTATGATGCATGTGTTGTGATACTTAACGTGAAATCATCCACCCTCTGATGTTTCTGTCGTTCCGGTTTGGGGGTGTGACAATTTAATGAATTTATTGATGGGTTTTAAGCATTACATCAATCATATGGTGTATATGGAACCCTAAAGATTTAGATCTAGGTTTTCTCTACTTATATGTGACAACTCAAAATTTTCATTTGGTCAAACCCTAAAAGTCAATCACTTCATATTATAAGTCAATTTCATTTCTATTTGTTTTTAACAAATTTATAGTTCGTTTGACTATTATAATAATTATTCTTTAAACGAACGGGTGAAAGGATGTGTCGTCTCGAGTCTTGAAATTTAAAAACCATGAATACCATGTAGCTTAGAAGTTCACGGCCAAACTTTTATGTTTGGGCCTCAAATTACCCTAAAAACCGTAAACTCATGCTTAAGCATGAGTTTACTCCTTCTCATTTTCACCCTAAAGAGTAAGCTCCAAACACTCTCAACTATGATCCCGGTTTTCACCCGATTTCCTAAAAACGTAAGTACTTCTTGGCTTGATTAGTTGATGTATCATAACTACTAGTGATTATACATCTTTTCATCTATCCATTTTTGTGTTTTGATTAGATTTCCAAAACACCAAGAACACACACTGGTGTTCTTGGACTTTTAGTTCATTTCAAGCTTCCACAAAGTAAGTACTTCTATCCTAGAGTCCTTTAGAGCTTGCTATACATCTTAATATCAAGGAAATGTCCCAAGAACACCAAAAACAAGGTGTTCACGGTTTTGGGAGGCTCCCAAAACCGTAAACACCAAGTTAGGTGTAAAAGAGTGCCTTAGGGTACCTAGATGCTTCACAATGCCTTAGGGACTTGTCTAGATCCTTCCTTGATGAGTTTATCACACAAAAAGCACAAGAATCATTCATTTATATATGTTTACGGTTTGGGGATCTCCCAAAACCGTAAACACCCCAAAGTGGGTATAAATGGCCCATACTCCTTCCTTTTGCCTAGAATCTAACCTAGGCTATTACCTTAAAGTGTTTAGAACTTGAAAACATAAAAATACCTTAGTACATAAGAGTTTAGTAAACTCATGGAAAAGTGGTCCATAGACCGTAAACTCCATTTAGGAGTGTATTGATGCCACAAAACACTTCCTAAGGCTTAAATATGAAGTAGGAATGCTTGGATTAGCTTAGAAGTTTTCAAACAACAAATGGTCACAAAGAGGGTGAGCTTATGACCGTAAACCCAAGGGTTTACGACCGTAAACCCTTTTGGTTATGACCACAAAACCGTAAACTCCCTAATGGAGTTTTCCTTGAACCCCAAACTAACTAGCTATGCCCTATAACACTTGGTTGCAACCCTTGTGATCTTTAACACTTGAAACAAAGTGTTACCATGTTCTAGAGTGTCTTAACTTAAATTATTAGAGATAAAGTGCCTAATTAGTTATTTATATATTGATTATATGATAACTAGGCTCGTTGTGTGTGTACAAGTCTCCACTTGTCACCTAGCATCGTATCCGACACTTCAATGCAATCCACTCACTACAGGTGAGTTCATACCCCTAAGTTAACCTTTTAAATGTTTTCAAATGTTTATAAATACTTTATGGGGGGGGAATACAAGTAAAGTTACGATAGTTATTATCTCAATCACATGTGATTAATAACTATCAATAAGTGAATCTCTTACTTTCAAACTGTTTTACTAAACTGTTTTACTTCAAACTGTCTTAAAAACTCTTTTACATATTAAATACTTTTATGAAACTTCTTTTATACTTTTATATTGTAAATTGCATGCCTAAATATGTATAGTTATATAAATAATGTTTGAAGGACTTAGGAAGGCTAACCCGCTTTATTTCCTTTTCCCCGTTGGGATGTGGTCTGGTGGGATATCGGGTATCCGTCCGAAGGTCGTTTAACTATTAGTTATATATCATGTGTACATATATAGTCATAAAGGTTCTTCCAGTTAATTCAATACCCTGGGTAGCAGGGGTATACTCCCATGTTCATACGTACAAGTTATATTACTAGTAAACTACAATAGGCGTAGTTTAGGGTTTTACTAATACTAATACTAAAACATTGAATCATACAAAGAGTCAGTTCATACATGAGTCATAACTTATAGTGATGAGAAACAAACATAATACATAGTGATGAGAAACCAACATAATACATAGTGATGAGAAATAAACATAATACATAGTTTTGAGAAACAAACATAGTACATAGTGATGAGAAACAAACATACAGGCTAGACATAGAAAGAACACACAATACAGCTAGCACATACATTACATATACATTACATTCAGTTATGTGAGCCATTAAACGGGTCATGGCACTACCTGCCATGACCGTTTTTGTATCCAGAATCTCCTTAATTGGGGAGCGTATGAGTTTGCGTATAGATCTATACTGGATTGACTATCCGACACCTTGCTGCTCGCTACAGTGGGACTTGCAAGTCTACGGGTGCCAAATGTCATTTCTTACGACGTCTTACATCGTCGTTTTACTATTGAGTTGGTAGCAGGGTACAGGCCGATCACATGGTACTTTAAATAACAATTGGTTTAAGGTAGTTAGTACAGTAGTAATTACTTAATACAACACTACAGTACTTTAATATTTTCTTATTACATTCACTTCATGAACATTTACACGATGCACGGTAATGTAAAAACTATATTTTTGGTTAATGATAGTCGGATTTAGGAAAATACACACTCTTACAAGAGACACACACAGTTACTAGATGCCTTGGTAGAAGGCTACTCTTAGTAGGAAACATAGGGTTTTCTAGGATAGTTCAAACAAATACAAACTTTACAAAACTTATACATTACATCTTACAAATGCTTTCATACAAACTCAGACACTAATATACATATGATCTCACCAGATTTAAAGTTGATACTCGCTTTCAAAATAACTTGTATTCTCAGGTCGCCAGTAGACAGGTACCGGTGCCAGGTTTTTGAGAAGATGGAGCTTGTTCAAGACTCCTATTTTATTTTGATGTACTTTTTGGTGTCTATATAACTTGACAGAACACACTTGTATGAAATTATATTATTAATGCAATGGATGATGTTGTTGCTTGTTTACTACTTTGCATTGTTGTGATATTATACATGACGTCCTCCACCCCCGAACGATTCCACCGTTCAGGTTTTGGGGTGTGACATTATACATGCAATAATCATCCAAAGCTATAAACCCTAATGTCTAGTATACATATTTCAAAATTGACATATGATTAGGGTTAGAAACCTTACCTTACTTGTTATGTAACAATAACAAGACAATCCATAAAATCCTTGACTCTTGAAAGCTTAATGCCCCAAGTATTGCACCTCTAATGGAGTTACATACACCAGTAGCAACAAGGAAGAATACGAGAGAGAGGAATAGCCTTCAAAAACGTCTAGGACTCTCCAAGAAATCATTGGGAGATTTTTGGAAGCCTTTGGGGTTCCTTTTATAGTTCAGGCTTCTAGGGTTATCAACTTAAAAACCCTTATTCCCTTGCTTAGGCCCTAAGCAACATATGGGCTCCTTAATGGACAAGCCTTGGACGAAATCTTTATGGACTCTCATAGAGATTTCGTCCACCCTATACCAATAAGGTCGATGAGCCCAAACTACAAATTATTCTCTGATCAATACTAATTAAACAGTCCCTGTTAATTTAATCAGTCTCTTTTGATCACCAAATTATTCTCTGATCAATACTAATTAAACAATATGATTTTTGAATTAATATATTATTCTTTTAATACATTAATAAATCATAATAAATCCGCTTTCTCCATAATTCATCCTATTAGTTGCTAAGGTGAAGGCAAGCCAAAAGGACCATGCTCATAATCTGGTCAAGTACATACCAAAATAGTTATGGGCTTAGACACCTAATCCAACAGTCTCCCACTTGGATAAGTCTAATAACAATTTTGCAAGTACGACTTCAGAACCTGATTAGCAATTGTAGCTTTCAAAAGTTGCTGTCGAACTCTGATCTTATTAGCAATGTGTCCTTTAGATAAGGGATCATATATTCCTCCCTCCTAGCTATCGTATAGACATGAGACATGGATTTTAATCATTCTTTCTTTCTATGTGTTGTTTCCCAATTTCCGATTTAAGACGACTAATTAATTGAACAAATCAAATCAGTCCTGACTTGGCTAAGCGCTTAGGGTGTCATCACTAAATCATCGAGGGGCCCATAGATATCGCTTTTATCCCTCTTAGGGTAAAAGGAACAGAAAAACTTCAACTCAAATGCTCACTTGTACTTACTCATCAAAGAACACACAACAATATGTTTTATAACACCAAGTTACTGGTGCGTTTACATCTATCTGATGGGTTTTAGCCATAAGAACATCCTATGTGCTCATACAAACCCTAATGCTTGGATCTAGGTTTCTCTATTGTACATGCAATTCATCCAAGACTTTAAACGCTAGATCTAATATATGATAATCAATATAACATATGAATTAGGGTTTAGAACATACCTTGATTGTTATCTAGTAATAACAATCTTAAATCCTTCCTGTATTGACTTTAGAAAGCTTAGAGTCACAAATGTCACTCCTCTAATGGTTCACAAACACCAAGAGCAAGAGGATGAAGAGGAGAAGAGAAGGAGGCTGCCCAAAACGTGTGGAAACCCTAATCAACAAGTTCACCACGTTTTTTGGGCTTAAGGGTTCCTTAAATAGTGAGGCTATTAGGGTTATCTAACAAGGAAACCCTAATTTGGATGCTTAGGCCCTAAACAACCCATGGACTCCTTCCTTAAGGGCCGTAGGACGATTTCTAATGGGTTTACCCATAGAATTCGTCCACCCCTTTAATATGGAGTCGATTACCTCAATATTCAACTATTATACAATTAATAGTTCAAGTCCCTTAAGTTTAATTAATCTCTTTTAGTCACAAACTTAATCCTTATTAATTCTTGACTAATATTAATTAACCAATGTGATTTCTCCTTTAATATATTATTCCCATAATATATTAATAAATCATATTTAATCCTTTCTCTCCATAATTCATCCTATCAAGTTGCTTTGGTGAAGGCAACCCAAAAGGACCATGCACCATCGGGTCAAGTACATACCAAAATAGTTATGGACTTAGACACTAATCCAACAGTCTCCCACTTGGATAAGTCTAATAACTATTATGCGTATGACTTCAGATCCCGATCTGCAATCGTAGCTTTCTAAAGCCGTTGTCAACTTTGATCTTATCAGATACGCGTGTCCTTTAGATAAGGGATCATATATTCCTCCATTCTAGATATCGTATAGACTGAGACATGGATCTAAATCATTCTCTCTGTCTATGTGTTGTTTCCCGAATTCATATTTATGACGACTGACAACAGACTACAATTGAACACATCAATTTAGTCCCGGCTTGGCCAAGCGCTTAGGTGCCATCACTAAATCATCGAGGGGCCCACAGATATCGCTTTTATCCTACTTTGGATAAAAGGAACGGATAAACTTTGACTTAATGCTTTCTTGCACTTACTTACCGAATTACATACAACAATATGTTTTTTAACACCAAGTTACTGGTGCGTTTACATATTATGAATGTGCAACCGACTCGCAAGATACAACTCACACATCTCGGTTTCTAGAATATAAGATATTATCGTCTCACCAATCACTCGTGATAAAATCCATGAAGCGATCCAAGTGAGCATGGGTTTAATCCAATGCTCAAATCATATTCATAAGCACTCATGAACATTGCAGCAAACATTTGCTTATGTCTAATACACTTTAGACAATCCACACACTAATTCACGACAGTCTTCTTTCATATCTACATCCAACATATGAACGAATGTGGCCCGCTCGAATAATTTGAATGTTCTCAACCAATTAAATTATACAGGAAGTCAAAACATGCAAAGTGAAACACAATGATAATACTAATCCAATATGGCCTCAAACCTTTGAGTATAAATAAAACACCTTTTATTTATCACCATATCGATTACTCATTATTTGCTGTTTCGGGTAATCAACTTCTTACTTGAATTATTACCACACTTGTCCCACGCTCTTAGCATGCACACAATGTTTACATACGGTTCTTGCTTTGTGAAATAGATCAAATGAACACATTTCCAATCATACTCATTTCACAACTCCTAATCCTTTCCACAAGTGAAAGAATATCAAATTCTTGCCACTTATAGAATATGCTAGATTCTAACATTTTATGCAATGATCCTTTCGTAATGTGATAGCACAAAAGTCACAATGACTATTGCCAACGAAATTACAAAGTCCTCTATCGGAGATTGTTACAAGACAATTCCATAGATGTGATGTCTTTCACTCAAAGTACATTCCTTTGAACATCCTTTTGCATAAAAGTTTCTAATCTAGACATTGATTCTCAATATCCAACTCCCAATATGGAAACATTACCATATTTTCCATATGACAATTCATTCTTAATAGAATCTTATCTATTCATAATAATGTCGATATGGTCCATCCAATATCATACTTCCAACTACTCACAAGCGACCAATCCTCGGCGAACTTTGGATTGTCCTTTGATAGTTGTTTAATTATCTTAGTCAAAACCGATTCTTGTCCTTTTCCCTCTAAATGTGATAGACATTTGGAAAATTTTAGAATGGTCAAATATTATAGCACTTGCAATCGATCCTATACCCGAAGTGTATGGGACACGATGCATAATGTCTTACATGAAGATTTAATACTTTATCAATCTTCTGCCATAATATTTTATGTGCTACGTTCTTATAATTCGAATTATGAAGAGGGATGTCGTAATCATACTTGAAATTCAATAACACACTATGTATCCTTGACTAAATTTATTAACATTCCACAACCTAAGCCTTTAGATTTGAAATGAAGCATAATATTCTCTCCCTTAATTATAGCAAAACAACTATTCAACCCTTACAACTTTTGCAAAGTATGACTCTTGTTTTCTATAATTAATATTGCTAACTTGAAATACTTGCCTTAATAATCATACAATCATAACATTTATACTCCCACTATCAAGATGATTATTATAAACATAAAACTTATGCTCCTACTAGCTTTGACATGTATTCAGAAACCAGCTTAACTTCCAGAAAACAATACTTATTGAATTTCTTAAGTTCATGTTTCTAATACCTAATGCTTTGATAATCCTTTATCTAAGCTTATACACCTTTCCGTTAGATAGCTCATATATGTGTCTAAACAATTAAGACTAATTGCCAAATCTCACAATTCGAATCATGGAAAGGGATACCGTAACGATAATCGAATTCGAGAATCCAATTATCACAATCACTATCTTCTTAAAATCTCTTTTAGTGAAAGCATTTCCTCACAGTCATTTTCATGAAGGAGGAATCTTATGACGCTTAGATTTTAATGGTGTATGTGTTCCTATCCATGTGAATTTGTCAAAAACAAATTTTACGACAAATTCGAACTCATATGGACCGAACTTTCTTAATCTTGATTTCTTGCCTTATGGTAACACGGCTGCCCACCATGTCTTCCAAGTAGTTAAGCAGCTCACCCTTTCCCATCAATGTACTTTTCATTGATTAAGGTCCTTGCCTTTTATGCACTCAAATGAGAACTCATAGAACTCATATGCATAATTAACTTGATTCGAACAACACATAAACAAGATAATGTCAACACGATAGGTTGTAGACCTCTACTCGTGTGCTAGTAATGATCGATAAGGTTTATTCTTGATTAGTTCCTGAATCCTTTCAATACCATTAAGACTCCCACTGACTCCTTGACATATAAGATTTTCTTGTCAATAAACATTTCTTGACCAACAAATATTTAAGAGTTAGTGTAGCTTTTATCAAGACAAAACACCATATAAAATTGTTCCTAGTTGGTCTTTGTCTTATCCAAGAAATCACAACTTTCCACATTTGATGAATGTTATAAACCTTCCTAATACTTGTCACTCAATGTCACAATCTTAACTCTAAGACTTTTTTTTGGAATGAAGTATGATTGACTTCTTGATTTAACCATTTCTTCAATTCTTGATTCCTCTTCTTAGACATACAATTGTACTAAGATTTACTTAGAGGATCAATTGAGATATGGTTCTTAATCATTAAGGCCTATCATCAAACATAATAAAAGGTACTCTCCCTTCTTCTTAGAATAGAGAAACTTTTATCTTTCTGCCTACTTGATTCTTCTTATTCGTTCTGCTATAGATTTAAACTCTTTCAATCAATTCAGAATTACACTTAATCTTATAAGTATAATCATATTTACTAAACTTTGGTAAATCATGACAAATATCTTTGTTACTCTTTTGGTGGACTTGATCAACACACAACTTTGTGTACTCGATCTCCTAGTCCTTCACTTGACACTTTGTCAACGAATTAGTCTAATTTCCAAATATGAAATTTCTCATTCATCATGCAACCAAGTTGCGTGATTCCAAATTTCTGTCCAATTGAAACTTGGGCGATGAGAAACTTTCCCTATTTGGTAAATTCTCGACATTTCCACAAATAACATAATTAAGAATCAAAATCATTATTGCTAATAATAGAAACATTCAAACATCAATTTTTCATATACGCCATTGCAAGGATATAAAATCAAAATTTATTTTATTGCGGAAAGAATTGTCCTTACAATGCAATTCATTGAAAAACTATGCTAATACATATTTCTTAGCAATCTAATTCTAACTCTAAGTAGTAGCTCAAGAATCTGATCTTCAAGTAATGCGATCGAAATCCATTTCCTCACAGTTAGATTCTGCTCACTTCTTCCCTTAAGCTTCCTCTCTTTTATTTGATCCTACAAAACATCAATTTTAATCTTATCACATTATGTATTAAGAATCTAGAATAGGAGCTTAAAAGAGTTAGTTAATGGATTTTACCCAAAGCAGAGCCATACATCTTGACTCTCCCATCTCTTAGATCTCTTAGGTAAGTAGGGCAGCTTCGTCTCCAACGCCCCTTCTCTTGGCAATAAAAGCAAATTGACTCTTTTGGAATAGCACATGGAACTACTTCAGACTTTGCCTTTCTCTTATGATCAAACCTTTTGATCATGGCATGTCTTTCGTTGCTGTTGCCTATTTCCATAGAGGTCTAGAAGGAAGATTCACCAATCAACTTTGCTTTTTCATTGCGCCAAATCATTGCTGATTCAGCAGCAATAAGCATGTAGGTGAGATCTATAAGGGTCACGTCGTGGTTCATCATATAGTACTCTCTTACGAACTTACTATATGAGTTACAAAGTGACTGAAGAACCCAGTCAACAGCCATCTCCTCACAGACAACAGATCCCAACATTCTTAACCTATCAATGTGTTACTTCATCCCTAGGACGTGTGCACACATTGACTTCCCTTCTTTATGTTTACTTGCCAAAAGCGCTTGAGTGAGTTTGAACTTTTCAATTCTTTGATCTTGCGGGTCAGGGAGAATAACGGGAGAAGGTGAAGGAAGTGAAGCATGATTTCTTGTTCCTCGATCGAATCGTGGAATATCATCTTCATGTGGAATGCTTGTTCCACGGGATTTGGGAAGACCATAGTTGTCGTACTTTGACATCTACAAAACGGGAGAAAACAAATTCAAGTTAGTTGATCGATTGAGTCCTTAATAAATTGCCCAAATGAGATATTAAGGCTAGGACCCAACACAATATTCCACAACTCAGGAGAGGGATGCCGTAACTCAAATTGCAGAACATTTGAAGGTAAGTGAATGACGATTCACTAATTTTCCACCATGAAAAACGAAAAACATATTAAGTTTTAAATGTATTGAAAACTCCTAGATCCTATGAGATTCATTAAACTTTTCAATGGCATGTTTAAATCTCGATATGCCCCTGTAGTTTTTGATTGGGATGCCGAGGATCACAAAGCGGGTGTGAATAACCATGCAAATCTACATGGTGCCCGCACATGTTACAGTCACCTATTCGATGTGCCGGTAAACCATACACGCTCCACCGAACTATGACAAACATTGAGTCACCCTTTGCTACCTTTGCTTAGAACCATTTAGTGTGCCGGTTAACCACACACGCTCCACTAACGTCTTCGCAAGGGCACAAAGTGTAATTTCATGGAATTGCATCAATTCACTTTTGCCTAAAGTAACTAAGATTGGGAATTTTGAAAAGGCATTTAGTTACTTTTATACTTCATTATACTTATAATGGAAGGTTTTTGTCCTATCCTACCCATTCGGCTAACGACCCTCCACTAGTCAAGAGTGCGGTGGATAAGAGTGGATACCCATTCAATCGCCATTTTATAGGCAATTTCCTTAAACACCCCTTATAGACCAGCTTCGTGAATGAGGCCTACTAACGATAAGACTGACTTTTACTCATACATATATATAATGTTAGACTTTTAATGTTATATATAGTATAGGGTGTATTTTATACTTTTAAAATACTAATTGGCCTAATTTAATAATTATACTTTTAATTTAAATTGTACACCAAAACTTTATGGATTCACTAAATCTCTTTTAATTAAACACTTTAATTAATTAATAAAACCATAAGGGTGTGATTTAAACTTTTCAAAACAATACTAGGGTTTTAGAATTTAACATTCCTAAATTAAACTTTTAATCGACTTTTAAATTCCAAAACTTGAGGGCAAGTTTTGGAACATTTCAAAACATTAGGGTTTCAACTATTTAAATTTCAAAACAAAACTTTTGAGTTCAAATTTAAGCTATAAAACCTAAAGGGGAAAATTGAAACTTTTCATAACACAAGGATCAAATAACAAATAATATAAATTAAACAATTTATTTTATCATTATCTATATTTGACCAAATTTCAATTTCTTGCAAATTAAGTTACCCAATTAATACAAATAATCAAACTTTATCATATAAGGAAGTTATTATCTAATCAATTGGTAATTATCTTTTGTTTAATCAAGGATATACTCATAAATATGTGTAAAATCAGATTTTAATGATCTAAAACAGATAAGGCAAGTATCCATGAGTAAAACAGCAAGAAATCCCGAAATCACCTCTTTTTGACGCTCGAACTCGCCGAGTACCACACTGTACTCGCCGAGTTGAGGCCTACTCGCCGAGTACACTGTGGTACTCGCCGAGTTCATCAGGCAGGGAGCTCAAACTCGATTTTGCAACCTGAACAAACATACAAGGCATCAATACAATAGAAACCAATCAAGGCTCTAATACCACTGATGGGTTTTAGCCATA